>NW_024349225.1:2776065-2835886 GCF_902729225.1 Pteropus medius | reverse complement strand
GGGTGAAGGGTTAAAGAAGTACAAATTAGTAGTTGATGGATGGTCACGGGGATGGGGAGCATGGCATAGGGAATGCAGTTGGCTAGGTGGAGGGTCAGGGGAGGGAGGGAGCAATTGGGGGGATCATTTTACAAACTATATAGATGTCTAACCAATGTACTGTATACTTGAAACTAATTAAAATATTTAAAAAGATAACAATTGTTCATAAATGTTACAAAGAGCAGAGTGAATAGACTTTGGAGACCAACATTCAGACCACATTCAGCTCCTCATTCTTCAGCCATGTCACCTTGGGCAAGTGACTCAAATTCAATCAGCCTGTGAAATGGGGAGAATATTAATTTAGGAAACTGTGTGTTTTAAAATGTGATAATATGTGTAACATGTGCAGCAGAGGCCTGGCTTCCAAGATAATGCTCGGATGAAAATAACATGCTCATTTTTCACAAATATATCTTTTTATCATAGTTTATTGAGCATGGTAATATTTATGCTTCTGTATGTCCTTTGTAGTAAATTCTTTTAGCCCTTGTTGGAGCCTATAAATTAGAAATTAAAAGACATTGAGTTTTAGATTCTTTCCAGCCTGACATGTCATCGATGAATGTAAATATTTAGAGTTTAGAAAGCGCTAAAAAATTACAACTTCATTTAGATAATATGAGAATCTGCCACATAGCTATGATTTGTACCTATTATAACTATTGTATCACAATCAATTATCCTATCAGTATTTTTGCTTTTTTTTTTTTAAAGGGAATTAGATATTGTTTTTATTTTACTTTTCTGATAATCTCTTTTCATTGTTTTATTCTATTTCAAAGGACATTTGACTGCATTACAAACATGTAGTAAGACTAGATATAGATAAGCCTAGGCTTAATGGGATGAGTTAGTTTAAATACCTTCAATGTGCATTTTTGTAGTCACCTCACAGTAATTTATTGTCTTGCAAACCAAGCTTGAAAATAAAAGCTGTTTTAATTCAGCGTTCGCCGATTATAAAGACAGCCTCCAATCTTCCTTTTATACTTTTAAACGCTTTTTTTACTTCAGCCTCCGAAATCTTAAGTTAAACTATTTGCGACTGTGCTTATCGGTTTAAATTCTTTAGGCCTTGGTAGAGGCACTGTTTATCACTACAAATTTCTTCTCTGTCATGTGTGAAGCACAGGGGAGAATAAGCATATCATTCTCTTGTTTTAAAAATCAATCTCAGCGTAGATGCACTTCAAAAGCTTTGCGTTGAAATGTGTTATGGAGAGAAACACACAGCAAGACATCCTGAATTCTAAGGTTTGTTGAGAATTACTTCCTGTGGTAAAAAATTAAAACGAAATAATAAATAAGGGAAAGTCAGTCTGAAAGAAAACTTGTAGAGATATAAAAATCAAATTTTCCTTTACCAAGAAAAAAAATGTTTATTCTGAGAAAGTTTCAGCATGCTTTTTTTTTCATAGTTTATCCTATTAATAACTTTCAACCAAAAGACATAAGTTGTTCACTCTAAATAAGATAATATCATAAGCAGTTTGAGTATTTTTTTAAATCCTAATGAAATTTAAAATAGCATTAAACAGAGACCATCACATAGAGCCAAGAGTAAGAAAGAGTAGGGCTGTTTGTTTTTGTCTTATAAAAATAATTTAAAGTGTAATTTTGTGAAATGAGAAAAGAAGAAAGGTATCATAAAAGATAAATGCCATTTGTTTTTACTTAGAAGTTATACTTCAACGATGGTAATTCCTCAAGGACAGAAGTGTTTCTATGTTTTGTCTCTTTCGGTAGACTAACATCAGCCACATTGTAGGTACTCAAAAAAACATTTGCTAAATAAATGAATGAATTTCTAAAACACCAGAGAGGACACAGAGAAAAGATAGCAATGTGTTCTCAGGAATGAAACACGAGTTTACTACTCAAAGATCATTAAAATCTAGAGCTGGAAGAAACCTTCAAAAATTACTCAGACCTTTGCTCCTCAAAGCGGGGTTTGCAGACCTGCAGCATAAGCATCATCTTAGACGAGGAGATTCTCAGTGCCCACCCAGAAGTACTGAATGAGAATCTGCATTTAGCGAGACCCCCCAGGCAATTCACATGCACAACAAAGTTTGCAAACCTAAACTTAGATGACCCCTGTGCTCACAATAGAGTCCCGTCTCCAGACTTGAGGGCGAGTCTGCTAACCTATTGCAGGATGAGACAAAAACGGGAGGCCTTGGGGAAACCGATTCCATAGCCAATATGAGAGAGAAGAGTGGATCTGAAGAGTAGGCACGGATTCCAAAAGAAAACAGAAGTCTCTGACATAGGCTGAGCAAACTGTCAACAATATATGTTGAAGACCATATAGAAGAACTTCCCAGTGAAGCGGGAGGGGGTGGGCGGGGGGCAGCCATGGTTCATTCAGTTTTCTTAGAGGTCCAACAAGGTAGTAAGTTCCTTTTGGTGCTTTGGATGGTCTGTGTGGGTTACACAACCTCAGATACCAGCTGGAAAATAAAAGAAGGGCTCTGAGTTTGGGATGGCAGAAGGAAGGAAAGAAGGAAGGTAGGCAGGAAGGAAGGAGAAGAAAGGAGAGAGAAAGGGAGGGAGGGAGGAAAGGAGGGAAGGAGAAGGAAAGTATCCAAAAAAATGTGAGAATACCAGAAGGTAACCTCAGGAACAGAGGAAAAAGATAGATAGATAGATAGATAGATAGATAGATAGATAGATAGATAGATAGATAGTTAGTTAGATAGATAGATAGATAGATAGATAGATAGATAGATAGATAGATAGACAGACAGACAGACAGACAGACAGACAGACAGTCAGGTAACCAGTTCTATTAAAGATCTGCTACGTGAAAGAAATTGAACCAGATGCTTTGCATACAGTATATGATTAAATCCCATAAGAGAGGCATTATTATCTGAATTTTCAGCTGAAAAGAAAAACAGGCTCAGAGAAAAACATGAACAGTCATGTCATTTCATAGGCATCAACGCATGACCAATGACATATAAAGAGCTCAGCTTCACGAGAAATCAGAGAAATGCAAGTCAACACCAGAGGCAACTGTGTTTTATAACTATATGACTGATAAAAATGAAGAAGCCTGACTACATCGAGAGTTGCCGCAGATATGGATTCATAAAATCTCTCATACATTACTAATGGAAGTATAAATTGGTATAAGCACTTTGGAAAAAATTTTAGCACTAACTTTTAAAATTAAAGTTGTACTTGCCTTTCAACCAAATAATATATGTAGATACTCTCCACCCTTTCAGTGGTTGCTGGACTTAGTAACTCGTTTCCATAAAATAATGGAAAGAGAAAACTAGTAACTTTACAGTCAAGACATCTGACAAACACTACCTTGCCCAAATTATATTTTTTTAGAGCTGCCATAATAAATTATGACAAACTTAGTGGCTTAATACCACAAGAATTTATTCTCTAACAGTGCCAGAGGCTACAAGTCCAGAATCGAGGCAGTGGGAGGGCCACCCACCCTTCCTCAGAAGCCTCTAGGGGAGAACCCTCACTTGCTTTGTTCTGCTTCTGGGAGCTCTAGGTATTCTTGGTACATGACAGCCTCACTCCAATCTCTGCCTCCATGTTCACGTGGCCTTCTCTCCTGCACTTCAGTGTCTAAATCTCCCCCTCCCTTCTCATAAAGATACCAGTCATTGGATTTAGGGACCACCCTAAATCCAGGATAATATCATCTTGAGATCTTTAACTAATCACGTCTTCAAAGATCATATTTCCAAATAAAGTCACATTCTGAGGTTCTAAGTTGACATGAATTTTGGAGAGACACAATTCAATCTGATACACGAATAATTAAAGTCAATATCGCCAGTAATATCATGCGGACATCATGTACCCACTGATACGATGTGATAAGAAGGGCAATTTGCTGCTGCGACAGTCCTCCCAACATCCATAAACACGGTATAATCATGAGAAAAACATCAGGCAAAACTAAATGAAGATCATTCTACAAAGTACCTCACTGTATCCTTTAAAACAAAGTTATGAAAATCAAGGAAGATTGAGAAATTGTCATAAACCAGAGAAGACTAAGGAGACATAGCAACTAAATGCAATATGGTAACCTGAACTGGACAGTAGTGGACAAAATTTGTGACATGTGAATAAAGACTGGAGATTAGTTAATAGTAATGTACCACTGTTGGTTTCTTAGTTTTGACGAATGTACTACAGTGATGAGGACATTAAAAGAAATACATTGGGTGAGGGGCACACAGCAACTCTTTGTACTATCTTTACAACTTTCTTATAAATATAAAATTATGGAGGAATAATGGATAGTTTAATAGGTGGCAATAAAACAATTTACTAAGAATGTGAAAAATAAAGTTGGATACCTACCTCGCACCATATACAAAGGTGAATTTCTAAATGTGAAAGGATCAATAGAACTAAGCATTTAAAAAATATCATCGTGACCTTGGATTAGAATATTATGCAATAAACAAGACTTCAAATACATAAGCCATAAGTTGAAATATTGATGGATTTGAATAATTTCTATTCAACAAAAAAATAACCATGAACAACATTCCATAGGCAAAGGAAGGGGAGAAAATACTAGCAGTTTTCAAAACTGCAAGGAATTAATATCTAAAATATACAAAGAACTATTCAACATGAGAAACGAAAACATGATAGTAAAAAATTGAGTAAAGAACATAAATAGGCAATTCACGGAAGGAAAATCTCAAATTTCTTTCTTAGTTATGAAATCAATACAAAGTAAAACAAGCATTACACTCATCAGGTTGCATAAATGGGGCATAAGATAATACAGGTGCCATAGGAAAACAAGATTCTCATGAAATGTCAGTGGAAGTACTAACTAGTGTGCTCATTCTTGAAAACAATCTGGTAATCTTTGAAGAACTGTGCTATGCCTACAACCGCCAGCCTAGCAATCCTACTCTTGGGTATGTACCCCAGAAAACCTTCATACAGATCTATAAGGAAGCATATATGGGGGGTTTGTCCCAGTAATAATTCTGGCAGCAGATACTTGAGGTCAGCCTACGTATCACCACTGAAGAAGTGGAAAGGTTAAAAAACATTTTTAAAAGGGAATGCCATGTAGTAAGCAAGTAAGCAACACGGAGCTCTCTTAAAAATATAACCATGAAAAAAGGTAAACAGGATGGGTTCTGTAATACTATGGTATGTAACACAGACATTTTAAACCCGCATATATAAAAACACTGTTTTGCAATGATAGGTATATCCAAAGAACTATCTCAAACCCATCAGAGTGAATGCCTGAGAGGAAAGAGGTGGAGGAAAAATAGGGTGTGGCTAGGGAGCAAAGGGTAAAAAAATAGAAAAGAAAGCAAAGGTTAGATCTTTCATGATCAATCAGATTGTATACCATTAACTGGATAGGGTTACCTCTGAGCTTGACACTGAGGGAAAAAAGAGCCATATTCCAAAACCAAATATATGTATATATTATTTTTCCATTAACACATTTTTTATGTACCTCCTAAGTACTCAACGCTAAACTAGGCACTGGAGCTCCAGGGCTAAACAGGACAAAGTCCTTACCTTCATTATGTTCGCCTTTTTGCATCGGTGACAGACTGTAATTAAGTAGACAAATAAACATAAAATATAATATCAAGTAAAAGTGCTACAAAGAAAGAAAGAGAATGAGAGGTTGATATTGAGGGGGGTTATGGGAGCTGTCTCGGGAGGCACAGCCATGGTCACCAACGGCCTGAAGAAAGTGACGTGTGAACATTGGGGGATGAAAATAGGAAATTCTTGTGGGAAATAAATACGAGTTAATGAAAAATGTCATTTGAAAATGGTCATGAGGATTGTTGGATTTGACGAGTGACATCCCCAAGGTGAGAGGACTCTCTCTAGGGGAGTCGTGTTGAACTTGAGTGCTGTGTAAAAACACATGATGGAGCTCAAATGAAGGTCAACACTAGAGACCAAGTGTGGAAAAGAGGCACATAGCAAAGCAGGAGCAGTGGGTAGGATTGACGAGGAAGCAAAAGAGAGAGAGAGAGAGAAGCATAGAGAATGTCTACCTTTAGAGGAAGAGGAGACCATAAAAACAAAAAGGCAGGGAATATAAAAGATTCGATATTGCGCAAGTCCAGAGAGAGGGTAATCAAATTTAAAAAACAGTGTAAAAAGTCAAAAAGATGAACAGAGAAATCACCATCAGATTTCCACATTTTTGTTTTGCACTACATGATCTGAAGGCAATTTCACTGACGTGTGGAAACGTACAGAAATAAACATTTCATGAACACTTTTTATGGATTAAGCATTTTGTACACATTACCTCATTTAATTTTTCCACCCCAAAATGTAAACATCATTGTCACTATTTTACAGATTTTAAAAAAAGACTATCGCAAACGTACAGTGAAGAAGTAAGAATTCAAATCAGATTTATTTGGCTACAAAGTCTATGCTCTATCCCCCAAAAGTTCCCCAGCCTCAAGAAGTAAATGGATGGCTAAGGATATATTTTTTTAATGCTCCTTATAAAGAAATACTAATAGCACTAACTGAGCGCTTACTATGTGATAGCTCCTGTTCTGTGTTGCTTATATGATCGTAATCATCACAACAGCCCTGTGAAAGGAGTTGTGTTGGCGCCCGTGGTACCTGCTCCTTAGAGCCAAAGGTAAACATCTCACCCAAACTCAGAATTCCGTGAGGCCATGTTCGTAGCTTGGAATCAGTCGGTGTGGAAGTACTTACACCGTGGAAACTGGCACACTTACAGGTTAGAACTTCCTCTCTCTCCTGCCCCCAGAACCTGATTAACAGCACTATCAACGGCATGCCCATTTCACAGAGGGGGAGCCCGGGCACAGCATCCCTCAGCTAATGAGGCAGGATGGACGTGGAACCCAAGCAGTCTAACTATATCGAGATTCTAGATTTTTAACCCTTGCGCTATGCGGTCACATGCTGCTTAATGACAACGCGGATGCGTAGGCAGGCGAGTTCATCCCTGTGCGACCATCGTAGAGTGTAGCACCCAAACCTAGGTGGAATACAGCTCACCACTCTAACTGTATGTGCTATACTTTTACGAGACTGGCAGCAGGTAGGTTTGTTTACACTAGCATCTCCGCGAACACAGGAGGGACTGGAGTGTCAGCCCTGACTACTGGCTTTTCTTTATGTAATGCAAGCGTCTGGCTTAGGCTGGGATCGCCACGCAGCCACCTCAAGGAAGGCCATCTAGAATAAACGCATCACCAGCGACAAAACCAAAGAGCCAAGCCCCCTCCCTCCACTGAGTGTCCTTCCTTTACAGATCTTGGTTGGTATCATGAACAGATTATTTGAGTTTCTTGTTTTCTTTCTCTTCCCGTGCTTCAAATTCCCGCTCTTCTGTTTTGAATTCACCAATAAAGAGTGAGCCCGCCAAACCCTAGGTCCCCATCCTCAACCCCAATAAAAGCAGTACCCCGAGCCTGAGCACGTGCTCTCTCTACTCACGACCTCTGCTGTGGTCCCCCGGCGTGCCTTGTTCGCTCCAGGGACTATAAGTAATAAACCCTTTTTTTCTTCAAAGTTTCTTAGGGATTATCACTAATGGGAGTCCTATACTCAATGAGAACCACAAGGGTGCTTCCAGTTGTAATATTGGCTTAGAAAGGGGCGGTGTCTGCGGGAAGCTCACAGGGGCCAGGGGAGTGCTCCCAGGCATTACTAGATGATAGCATTACTATCGATAAACAGACTAGCTCGCACCAAACAGTAATGCCTTGCGCTATGACGATAAGAAGGCCGTGACTGGCACCAGGCGATAGGCGTTTTTCTTCTCTATTATAATTCGATGGGACCACCCTCGTATATACGATCCGCCGTTCACCAAAACATCATTATGAGGTGCATGGCTGTCCTGAGATCCTTAGAACTTGAGAAGGTGGTGAGATCAAGGGAAAATACGTTGAACTAGAAAACTTGATCTGTTCAGAGGCAGAGGAGGTAGAGCGAGCAGAGACGGCAAAAACGAAGATGCAAAAGAGACTAGAGACTACACTGATGTGAGACCAAGTGGGAGGAGAGACAACATGGAATTACAATTTCACATATTAGTTTTGGACAGAGCAAGGATAAGGGGCATTTATACCTAGAAAAGAAGCGGACAGAGATCTACTGAATGTACACAGGGATTTTAGAAGTGGCAAGAAGGAAAATTAAGACATGCACGTGATACGGAACTCAGCCTTGTCTATGTAATTAAAACCGAGGTTATTCGTCGAGAGCGATAGACAGAGTTTAGTTGAAAACATTAAGAAAGTGGAAACATTTTGAAATCTTATAGTCTATAGCGTTTCACCAGCCCTAAGATATTTTTAAATAAATATTATATATAGAAAAACATTAAGTGAGAGGGTGAAATCCCACCACGTGGTTAATATGCTGCAATTTGCTAAACTGATCAGCAAACAACTGCTTCATTCAATCTGTAGCAGATGTGCTACAATTTGCATACACACTGTCTGGCCAGCCCATGTCAGGTGGTACAGAAGAAGCTGGCTTCATCTACATTACTGAGTTCACATTGCCTAGGGAGGCGAATGATTAGCAAAATACAGTAGAATGATAGATATTTACACTTATTTTGACCACAAGGATGTGACCTCTAAGAAATCAGCCAGAAATCTATGCTCAAGGAAATGCATTTGCAACCAATTTTATTTTATCTAAAATTATAATAATATATTCAAATCGATGTAATAGCTACCTCACAATTCTCTAATAATATTCATGTGAGTTTAACTATTTTCTGGTAACCAGATCAGAAGCAGAGGACATCTCTGAAATGAATGCGATATGGTTTTAAAGTGATTCAAATTGTGGAAGAATCAAATTGACTCTACTTTTTTGAAGATTTGCTGTAACTTTTTTCTTCCTGTACGATCTTTTTATACACAGTGTCAGCAGCCTGATGTTTGGTTTTACGTTCTTATACATGATAGATACGTGGGAGTGAAATGTGCACAGTGCATGAACATTGAATCACAATCTACATACTTTGAAAGTGTACTAAATGCAAAAAATAGTCTTGGATTCTTCATGAGGTCTCAATTTGTATAGAATTGATGTTTTAAGTGGTTGTTTAAATTTTAATTTGAATGACATATAGTAGGCAGTAAAGGGTCCTTTAAGGAAAAATAAGTTGAAATCTTCTAAAATCAGTTAATCTTTTTGACAGACAGAAACTGCGAGTGCCTACAATGATTCTAGCATTCCCAGTTCCTAGTCTCACTTCAGAATTATTCTCGGGAACAGTTGTTTTTAATGGCTTCTCTTCCACATGAGCGTTGATTTTCAACTGGTTGTCGCAATTTGAACCTTCTCTTACAAGCCAGCACCAGACTTTACCTCACAGTCACTCAGAGTTAGACACGGATATAGACCCAACCCCTTTCTACAGGACAAAGTGATATATTTCTTTGGGACTTATAATGTGCACTAAATTTTTATTTTGTTTACTACGTGCAGTAGTTTTTCTCCATATGTGCTCCCTAGGGAACAAGGAAATCTCCTTGAGAATAATTCCTAAACTCTGGCTGGCTTCATGGCTTCTTTGTTTTCCTTCTTCAACTAGAGTGAACATACACAGAGACAATTACTTCACACTGTAAAAGAAACAAAATGACTGTTTTTTCTTTTATCACTCTATTGTGTGTAGCCAGTACTCTATATTCAGGAGACTTCTGTAGTCTGTGATGTCCTCCTTCTTAACAATACACCAAAGATACGTTGGGCAAAGAACAGCTAACAGAAATGTAGATCCAGGAGGCTGTATGATTTTTAACACTTACATGGCCCACTTGTGCCAACGGCTAGAAGAGCTCGTTCTAAAAACCCGACTACGTTTCAAATAGAGAACTGTGCCTTTGTTCCTCACCGGAGCATGCTGGTTCATAAATACAAACTCGAGTGACACAACACGTACAGCGCACAGATCTGTCTATGTGGAGAAAAAGAGACCAGAGATTTCCAGGAATTATTTTGTAAAGCAGCAAATAAATGTAACATGTCACACGCCAGGGCAGAAAGAGATGCAAGGCACTGCTCCTTTTATGATAGCTCTATGTCTTCCGATGATTACTTTTTCTGTTTTCCATGTTATTTTTTTCATCCTGCTTCATGCGGGATGCAGCATGCAGGTCCCTGTCATGCTGGAAGTGGCTGTGCCTCTTCCTCTGGACTGATCCAAACTCACTTCTCCATGCACCTGTGAACACATCTGCACGGAGGCGCTGGTGAGTGTGGGGTGAGGGAGAAGGTCTGTGTCATGTGATCCAACATGCTACACCTTCTCTCCCCAACCTCATCCCTACTCACCTACCACAATAAGAGCAACCTAGGATTTTGCTATTTAAAAATGTCTTGCCCAATATGTGTGGTCTGTTTAGGCAATGTGTATAGATTGAAATACATAAAATTGTCAATAGTTGACCTACAAAAATGGCAATTCCTTATGATTCCAGCCTAAAAGTTCTTTTCAAGCACCACCATCCAGTACAGTGAAATATACTGTTAGTGTAAGAAATGTTCATTTTCAAGCTGTCAAATATTGCATTACTACCACTTTTCCTCAATTCAATAATTAATCACATATCATCACTTTTACTTTATACCTACATCTTGACATGAAGACATTTGATTGGTATTTCAGATTCTATCATTTGAGAAGGGAATTTTCCAGCCAACTGTGGCTAATCTAGTCACTTTTTTTATTATTCCTACCCAATAGTGCATGAGCAACTGTCTCAGAAAATAGACAGATAGAGGCAAGTATAAATCAAACTAGTTTTCCTGATAGTTTACAGTAGGGTAATTTTTTGTTATGAACAAAGCTGAAATGAGGCTTAGAGATTAATCCAGTGCCTAAGTCCCCTTCCTTGGAGAAAATTGAATGCTAGTTGCAGATATAATGGTGAAATAGATATCTACATTATCATCCATAAAATTTTCCAAACCTTCCAAGGTAATTTTCATCCAAATACAGTATATGTGATTATCTGGGGCCAGTAACACAAAACCAAGCAATGTAATCCTCTAAAATACTTTTATGAGGAAACTAGATATGCTGTGAATTCTCAAGAGCATTGTGTTACAAAATTAAGACTACATATGAAAAGCACATAAAAGGCTGAAGACATCTTGGAAAACAGGAAAAGTAAGCCACTACCCGAAAAGGAAACTTCTATTTACGCAATACTTCTTTCTTTATGTGGGGCCCAGCACTTTGATGCATTCAATAAATTATAGTATGGTTCTTACACCCTAAAAAGATCATTTAACTCACAGAGACCTTTTATCTTACCTAGATTACCAAGAATTCTACACCTCTGAAAGGAATTCTTAGAATCTAAGTACTCCCAGTGCTTTAATTTTATGTCTCTTTTGTAGATTTCACAAAAATAACAAAAACTGAAACATTCTCTACATCTCTAGTTTTAAAAGAAACTAGAATCTCCAATATCCCTATGATAGTCGTGTAAATTGATAATCTTAATTAGTTTATAATTTTCTTTTTTTTTTTTTACAACTAGAGACATTAGGATAAAAAATTTCCAGAGTTAAGTATATTTTTGAAGTTTATAACTACCGGAAACTATGAACTGACTGATATTTATACTAAATATTTTCATCAAGGTTTTTATACTTCAAAACTTAAAATTTGTAGCACTTCTATGTCATCATTTTACTTCAAATTGAACTCAATATCAAATTTCATATAGTTTTAGCCCATCATATTTCTTTCTATTTTAATTGTCCTACATTTGTTTAAATAACCACCCTGAAGTCCTTCGGGAGTGAATGGTTAAATGAACTGTGGCACATGCACACCATGAAATACTACTCAATTGAAAAGAACAAACAAAGTCTATGGCCATGCCATCCGGAACAAGCCCAATCCCGTCCCATCTCAGAAGCTAAGCACGGTCGGGCCTCGTTAGTACTTGGATGGGAGACCACCTAGAAAGACCAGGTACTGTAGGTGCAAAAAATAAAAATAACAAATAAGCGATTGTAAATTGACAAGTTCCTTGCAATCTATGAGGCAAACCAAGGGTTGCCTTGCCTAAAAAAAGAAAAAGAAAAAGAAACAAACAAACAAACAATTAATACACAACCACCTAGATGAATATCCAGACACTATATTGAGTTTTCTTAAATCCCAAAAGATTACATGCCACATGATTCCATTTCTATAACATCCTTGAAATAACAAAATTATAGAAATAAAGATTAATGGTTATAAGGGGTTAAGTAGGGAGTGAAGGGTACATGCAAAGTGGATGTGGTTTTAAAAGGTAACCTGGATGCTCCTTTGTGGTGATGGAAATAATATTATGTATCTTGACAATATCAATATCAATATCCTGCACTATATTGTACTATATGTTTGTACTATAGTTTTGCAAGATGTTACTTTAAGAGAAAGTGGATAAAAGTGTATCACATCTGTCTGTATTGTTTGTTACAACTGCAAGTGACTCTACAAATTTCTCAAAATAAAAAGCTTAGTTAAAAAGAAAAAGTCAATGAGAAATTAATTTTTAGAGTCAGTTCTGCCAGTTTTTTCTTTATAATTCTTGTGTCTACTTGGGAAGACTTCTCCTCTCTCCCTTCTTCAAGAGTAGAGAAATGTTCTCCTTTATCTAATATTTTGATAGGCTTACTTTTTAAATACAAAACTTATCTATGTTTTGATGTTCTAAAATCTTATAATCCATGGCTTTCTTCTTTCTGAATCATACCACAGCTTTTTCGATAAAACACTAGATGTGTATTAGCTCTTTTCACAATACCTTGTACTTTGCCTACATTCTCTAAAAGAAAAGGAACAATATTGGCATATCTGCATTCTCTCCTAAATGTCATAAACCATGCTTTTGACAACTATGATGGGTTTTATAAGTTCTCAAAGGAAATTGCTATTAAGATACTTCATTTTTTTAATGTCTCCAGATCATCAGATTTATAGAATATACATATAATTCAATGCTGAAGGAATTTATCATTAAAAGGGCAATTTTGATTAGTCAGGCCATTTTTTTAATCTATCCATCCAAAATGTCATTCGCTTTTATGGCATTGAGAAAACTTATATAAAGTTCTGAAGAACTGAGAAAAGTTTATATTTCTTATGTATTTTTAATTTTTTAAATGAAGAAGCCATAAAAGACACCCTAGTAGGTTTTTCTCTATTTTGTCTAAAATTTCAACCAGCTTAAGTTTACAATATTTAAATAATTGTTGTAGATGTCTCATAGTGATAATTATTAAAACAATAATATTAACCTTATTATCTGAAAGTAGACATGTTTTTTTTTTCCTTTAGAAGTGTGATACTTTGAAGCGTTTGGGACCTAAAAATTACCAGTCAAAAGGCCATCTGTCACTATTTTTATAACACTATTCAGTATAGTAAGCACTGATGTCTGGAAAATATAGTCCCTCAGTTTTAATAAATTTCACTGACCAAAACTGCACGAATGAATGAATGAATGAGTAAATAAATAAATAACTTCATTTTTCCAATGTAAGTGTTTTCCAAGTGTTTTTATAAGCAAAACCTAAACACCTAATTGGGAAGTTAGTTGCCAATACTAAAAGTAGACCAGTAAACCTTCAAGTGAAATTTCTCTCTCACTGTTATTCTGGTTACGTCGCCCTATGCGGTGGTGCAGGTTCACCCAGCTCCAGCTCACACCGCGAATGTGGACTACTACAATCTGCATTTCGGTGGCAGCACTTCAAATTCAGACGGGTCACCTTTGATCCCATTCCCTCTCTGCCATTTTACAACATTGAGGTGCCACAGACCACGGCTGTGCGACAGGAGAAACCTTTTGGGGTAAAGGGAGGAAGGGCAACTGGGAAGGGTGACGAGAAAGGCTTGTCCTGAGAGGAGAGTGACTAAGTGAGCCTCCTCCCCAAACACCCTGACCGGCATCTCACTGAACTAAGAGATGGAAAGGAAGGCCTCTTTCTCTAACACATTCCCCCATCTCTGGCATTCTTACTCTGAACCTAGAGTAGCACCCTCAGTGAGTGAATGCAGAAAATGAGAAAGATGTACACGAAACGGACCCAGGGCAGAAAGGCCCCCCCGGGGCTTGCCCTGCCTGGGCCACAGGGCTCCCTGAGGTTCGGAACAGTTTCCCTGACATGCTACAGCTGACAGTTCATAAGTGCAGCCTGGGAGGAACAAAGTACACACAAGAACCCTAGGCTTCCGGTGAGCGGCAGAAACGTGATCGTCATGAGCAAACTAGCGACCGTGGATTTGGAGTCTTGCTAAATATGTTACTTAAATTTTCATAAGCACTGACCAAAAATACTTGAATTGGAGCTTAATTTAGTTGTCTTGAGGAAACGAGAAAATGACATCACATCAAATATACATAGTCAAAGAGAGTGACTGTCTTTAAAAGGACCAAGAGAATGACCTCAAAATATTTAATAGTGAAGACTGATTATAACGGGAAGCTGCTGAGAGCCACCCCAGGATACGGCCTTCCCAGCCCGTTCTGAGAAGAAATCCTGTGGATAGAATGGCTTTTATCGGCTTCATTTGCCCCCCGATATAAAAGATTGGGTACACAATTTAAACAAAGAAATAAATGTAAATAAAAGATATTCTAAGTAAGAATCTAGCTTTTTCATTCAGGTCATCAAAGAACTAATGAGAAGTATGCATTTCTAAGGTATTCCAAACTTCTTTTTTTTTTTTTTAGTAAACCAGGCACTGAGAATCTTAGATTAATGTTTTACAGATTTAAAACTAAGAGATTTCTTTGTGTAAGGAGAGAATATTCCAGAAGTTGAGTTTGGTTGAAATACCACCCGCACCCTTGATTTAGAAGCTGGCGTCAGTACAAAGAGATGAGGGTGCCTTCACAGGGAGGTGCTTCACATACCTGTGAATCCAGAGATTATTGGGATTCAAAACAATCCTCACGCTTGCAATCTGATTTATGTTCTATACTAGACACTACTTTGCGGTGAATGTTATTTGAAAAGAGTAGGAAATGGAAATATTTTTTATTAATTTTCTACTGAGACTTTTTTGTGGGGGAAGCTTGGTTTCTTCATAGGGGGATGACATCCAACAGCCACATACTAGTCATAACGCTAATTGCTAAAAAAAACCACACTGTGCAATTTTTAAAAGTTTACCTCTAGAGGACTCGTCCTCTTTTTTTCTGTGGCTTTTGTTACTGGTAATGATATTAATAATAGCTACCTTTTCTGAGCACTATGATACACCAAACACTATCACACGTACAAAGCTATGGATCCTCACGACAGCCCTATGAGGAACGTACTGTTATCATACCATTTTAAATGTAAAGAAATTGAGCCTTGGAGAAATCGAATAACTTCCCAATATCACAGCATTTAGACATGAAAAAGACAAGAGCTAATGCTGAATGCTTAGCACGACTGCTCTTCCGAACATTCTCTCCCCAGCTCTGTGCACAGCGCCTCCCAGCTCCGAGGCATTACAGATGGTCCACATTCCCCAAAGCACGCCACACTGCCGAGTTTTCCCTGGATGCTACTGGAAAGATAACTGTTTCCTGGTAGCATGTTCGCTAAGAACACTTCGCTTCATACGTAGACAATGCTTCGCCGTGGGCAGTGATCAAGCATCGCAAACGCTTTTAGAGGAGTCGCTATGTGTCCGACTCTCTTCTAAACACTTTATTTCTCTTAATTGATACCATTATTGTCCCAACTATACAGCAGAGGAAAAGAAGTTTCCTGAGAACGCGCAGACGGTAAGCAGCACAGTCAACATCCACTGCAGGCCACACGGCACCAAACCGCACTGCAACGTTTCTGAGCAGCAGCTTCACGCCGGACTCTGCACTGGTTTCCACGAAGGCTACTATGAATCAAAACGACTCAGCCCCTGTCCTGGAGCTAACGGTCTGGTGTGGGAGACAGGAATTCATGACATCAATACATACATGATTACAGACTGTCATCAATCCATGGAGGAAAGGAAGAGGGGGCTGAGAGAGTGACACAGGGACCTTTTACAGACTGGGCAGACAAAGCAGGCCTCTGTGGGAAGCTACGTCTAAGCTGAAACCTGAAGAGAAGGAGGAGCTGGGCCCATGACGGCTCCAGGCTCAGCAGGAGGTAGCAGGTGAGAGCAAGGAGGAATTAGGGGACATCTTGACAACCCGGCTCATTTCTTTATTATTTTAAAGTTGTAAGAACATGCCAAACTATGACTCATTTTATCTTATTGTTCTCCCTATAGGCTGACAATAAAATAGTAGAACCCAGACACCCATTTGCCAATCCCTAATCTATCACCAATCTCGAGGGTACGACAGGATTGAAACTGAAAAACGCTGAGAGGAAGAATTTGCCTGGAGAACCTGTCATTATGTTCTGCATCCACTCCCTGGCCCTGTCTCTTCCACAAAGAGGAAGAAGAGGGATGTCTTATCCACCCCCACTTTGAGGTCGAGTGTGGGGGCTCTGAGGGACTTCTCAACGAACTGGCATCTGACTCAGCTGAAATATCTAAAGGCGAGAGGCCAGGGCTCAGCCATGCTGAGGAACAGCGTTCGGAGGTAGTGGACAGCAGCGGAGGCGAAGGACACTTTCACACAGGCAAGGACGTCGGAGAGGTTCCCGTCAACCATATACACAGGTCTCCTGGGAGCCAGCCTGGACCCATCTTCAAAGAGACCTTGCTCAAGAGGTTTACCAGAGAGAGTCTCGTGGGGTGGAAGGCCCGATGCCAGGGCCTGCGAGTTTGTCTGCCGAGTGGCCAGCCACATCCCACATCATAGGACTGGTCACTGGGGATTCCCAGTGGGGGAGTGTCCTAGAAACCCACAAAATGTATCCCAAAGGAAAGATCCACATCTACATCTGCCAAGCTTCATGAACATCAAAGGCAGATTGTAAAAATACCAATCTCTGAATCCTGTCCTGTTTCCTTAATTTCTTCTTTCTAATTCAGAAGGAGTCACAAGCCTGGGATAGTGACCAGGGGCTGAAAAAGTAGAACAAGCATCCATTCTCCCTCCCCAGTGCAGGATTCAGAAAGTGGGAAGAGGGAAGCACTTTAAATCTGACGGAAGGTCTGAATCTTAGTAGTCCGTGGGACTGGGTCATTTAAAGCATTGAAATCAAACCGTGCCTGCAACAGTATCCCGAGGTGGGAGATTGTAGTGCCTAGTGATAGCAGTGGAGAAAGTGAGAAGTGGTCAGATTCTGGAGATATTTTGAAAGAGAATTTCCTAACTGGTAGATGTGGGATGTGGGGAGAAAAAAGGGAAAAAAAAAAATGAGAGAAAGAAAAATTAAGGTTGATTCCAAGATTTCGGGCCTAAGCAGATGAATTTTGGGGATTACTAAAAACTGACATGCAAAGACTTTGGTTGCAGGACAGCTTGGGACATCATTAAGTCTGAGGTGTCCGTGAGACCATTAAGTGGAAAAGTCCTGCCAAGATGATAGGGTATATGGATCTGGGGTTCAAGAAAGACGTCTAGGCTGGAGCTACAAACCTCAGTAGAGACCGGCAATGGTCTATACCTTGTAATAAGGGCCCTGATGTAAGAGAAGCAGCAGCCAGCCCGTCATAAACCAGCACCAGTGAGTCATGAAGTGTTCAGAAGCCAGGTGGAAAAAAAAAATAATGAATTTGCATAAAACCAGAACAGAGATTTTTGCCAAATCTCATTAGTCAAAGAAATCCTGCATACCTATACTTTGGTAATTTGGAAAGGGCTTTGTTTGTTTGTTTGTTTGTTTCGATAATAATGGCTATTTTTCAAAGGATGTTCTGAGTGTTTTTGTTTGGATTTTTATGAACTGAATTTCTTAAAACGAGAAATGCCGTGTACCTTTTGTACTCGAGAGAAAGCTTAGGATGAGAGGTGGCTTGAAAATGTGGTAGAACCTCTCCACTCTGAACACAGAAGCTGTTCTCCCATTAAACTTCTCTCTCTTGCTTCATCTGTTCATCTTTCCTCTTGGTTGATGTAATAATCACTGGCCTCTCCCACAGGGCACCAGCAGAAAATGACCCTGTGTTCACCAGGAGTGTCTCTTCGTCGTGCCATCTTAATAAGCCTTCATTAGAGCCCCGTCCGTTCTGTAGCTCTTGGCAACATAACTGACAGAGCATTTTTCTGGTGGAAGAAAAGAAATAAATGTCCAAATCACTGTTATCAGTGAAGCCAGATATAGTGACTTTTCTCCCTTAGGAGTTGGGGTGAAGTCCTTCTCTGGCAATCTATTTCAAATCTGAGTACCACTTTATTTCTTAAATGCAGACAAAACTATTTTTTATAGAAGAGTGTTAATTTCTTTAAGACAACCAGTCGGTTAAGAATATTTGTGGAGTCCTTTCTGCCTGTAAAGTGTCATTTAGTTATCCGTGATCTGAGAATTCAGAGCTGCATTCCTGCCATTGTTCCTTGGTGAACCCTCTAACCACAATAAAAAGGGAAAATCTAGTCTCCCTCCCTGTAACCCAGACAAAGAAAATTGCAGCTAGAGGTCAGAGGGGCAAAAACTGAATGTCACTCTGACCCAAAGGTTTGGAAAGAATGTAAAAATTACATTATAACAAAATAAGAGGGCAAGAGAAATCGTGGCAGTGTTATCAAACTACTGGCTTTATTCCTGAGCTGGTTATGGTCCCACAAGGACGAGGCCTTAGAATGCAGGTAGTTGAGACTGTCTGCTTGGTTGAATTCTGCACTAGAGGCAGAGAGCCACGCTTAGCTATTCAATCCTTAACAGTCCTAGACCTCTGAGACAGTGAGCAATTAGGATACAGAAAACAATGGAACAAACACTGGAAAAAAAGAAAAAACAGAAAAGAAACATAGTCAAATGAAGAAAAACATTCATGATACATTTAAACTCAGAGGGTTTAACTTTGACTTAGAAGGTTGGTTCCAAGTCAGGCCGTGAGGGTTGTTTATTTTGTCTTGCTCGAGTCAGAACTAATGAGTCTAATGACTTTCAATCTTCCAAAATTATTCCCCAGACTTAGTTAGGTTTTATTTAGGGGCCGCAGTTTAGACAGCAAACGCTGATTTATTTAGCATTCAATCTATCCAAGTTAAACTTGCCAGCATTACAGCACTCTGTCAGTACAGTGAGTGTTGAAATTGATACTCCCGTCTCTAAAATATTTCAAGATCATAACATCCTTTTAGAATTATCAAAATACAGTTTCAGGGTTAACTGCATTGGTTCCTTTTTCCTTTTGATTTCTTTCTTTTCTTCTTCTTCTTCTTATTTTAGGCATATGTAGTACAAGAACATTCAACTAACTAGAATACCCTTCTCTCTAGAACAGTGCTGTCCAGTAGAACTTTCTACAACGACGAATCTGCTTTGTATCTGAATTGTCCAATGCAGTACCAACTAGCCACATTTGACTACTGAGCACTTGATATATGGCTGATATGCTTGAGAAACTGAATTTTTACTTAATACTTTTAATTAATTTAAATTCTATTTTTAAAAGCCAGATGTGACTAGTGGCTACTGTACTATTGGACAGTGCTGCTGTAACATAGCAGAAAAGATATTGTATATCATAAGCCCATTGACAAACACTGCCTTTGCACGCAAACGTGTCTGCAAGACACGGTAATTCTTTCCACACTGCAAGTGGAAGAAATTTATCTTTCTTATATGACTTGTGGTAGGCCAGAGGCAGGCCTGCTGAGGGGCTGTCGATTAAGGAGTACTACTTTCTTAGGGCTGCCATCCCGGGAACTGGGGGGGCTTGAAACGATAGGAGTGTGTTGCCTCACAGGTTTGGAAGTTAGAAGTTCAAAATCAAGATGCCGGCAGGGCAGTGCTCTCTCTGACAGGTCTAGAGGAGAATCTTTTCTGGGCTCTTCTAGCCTCTGGTGTTTGCGAGCAATCCCTGGCGTTCCTTGGCTTGTAGAGGCATCACTAGAGGAATGTGGCATCTTCTCCCTGAGTGTCTTCACATCATTTTCCCTCTGCGTTTGTCTCTATATCCAAATTTCCCCTATTTGAAAGGACACTAGTCATATTAGATTAGGCCCACCCCGATGACCTTATTTTAACTTGATTAGCTCTGGAAAGACCCAATCTCTAAGTCAAGTCACATTCAGAGTTACCAGGGGTTAGGACTTCAACATATCTTTTTTGGAGGGACACAATTTAACACAGAACATTTGGTATAGCAATTACCTCCTCGTATGGAAGTAGGCACATTCCTGAAAGTGGACCGGGCCCCTTCTCCCATTCCAATCCTTAAAAAGCAGCAGGACCAGGGCAGAGGGCCTGGCGGGCTCTCATTTTCACGTAAACAGCAATGACCACGCACCTCTGAGCGGGAGATATCGGGAAGCCTCATCCGCTGGTGTTTAACCTTCCCTGGTGTCTTTGCTCAGTCTGGCGCAAGTTTGGCAGTAAACTGAAGAGAAAGCAACTTTGAAGGAAACCTAGTGAGTGCATGGAACCCGACAAGCCTCCCAACCAGAGCAGCCTCCATGGCCCGGCCTGCACAGTGCTGCTTGCAGAACTTCACGGCCCCTCCGAAGTTCAGATGAAGGAAGCCTGCCTTAAGTAAAAAAAAAAAAAAGTGCACTTGTCCTTCACCCATTCTGTCTTTCACTCAATTCCCTAAGTCAGTCTGAAGTATCTACTGTTCCTTTTTGTCAAGCAGCATCCTTCCACCACTGGGTGTGATATTTCTCATCCACCCAAACCTTTGGGAAGCTTGTCAGCATTATGTACCAGCCAAGGGCAAAGGGCAGAAATACCCCCCAGGCCTTGATGAATGGAGCTGGTAAAAATTTTTCCTGTGAAGTTGGATACCCAAGACTGGTAGGAGGGGAAAGAGGGATTGGCGGTGAGCAAGCAAGTCTGAAAAGCCACAGAGGAAAGGGAGAAGGGCGTGAAGGGGCTGCAGAGATGAGGGTTGCCAAGGTAGCAAGATAAGAACTTTGAAACGCAGAGCAGGAGGAGGCGCCCTGAGGCGAAACAGCTATGGTAGCACAGGAGAGGGAGGCGGAAAACAAAAGAGAGAGAAAGCCCTTCGGTCCGCATCTCTAAGGACTGAGGACGGTGATAGCGACCATTACAGCATCTCAGTAACACTTCGCCAGTGGGTAGTTGTGTTGAGTTAGGTAGTAAGCCCCTTAGAGCACGAAGAAAAACTATGCCTAGTACAGTGCCCGGTGCATGGAAGTTGTCCAGTAAGATAAACACAAAAGTAAAGGAACTTTGGACTTACTGTACAATGTCAAAGTGCAGGAAAGACTCAGGTACTATTCTGAGAAGCTAAATGGGAGCTGAAGACGGGTAGCCTGAGAAAGATATTAGGAAGTAAGCGACAGAACATGAAGAACAAAAATAATCTCCATTAGTGTCAAATAAATAAGTGAAGAAATGGAGAAATGAATGAATAAAGAGGTCCGAAACAAGTGAGGTTTCTTATCTGAGATGTTTGTGTTATAAGGCATTGGCTAATTTAGAACCTGAGCGTAAAGTCTCATATGATGACAAATGTCCACGATCATTCTGCAGGTGTGTCTTGTTTCACCCATGCAGGGTTAAAGAATAGGTTTTAAAAGGAGATCTCCAGTGGACTTAAAATCCATTCGCTTGCAGCTATAGGCCTACCCCCATCTGCACCTCTATGGCCTCTTCACAGCGTCTACTTTCCCCACGTGGCAAGGGCCGATAACCTACGAGTTCAGTGGAGCCAAACGACTTATTAGGCTATTGAAAACTTTATATTGGTTGATAAATCAGCACTATCCGGTGCCTTCCAAATGTGTCCCTGACTCTCCAGCTGTCCCAGGCTCCTCCTCCCTGAGGATCTTCCAGCTCTCCCCAAGAAAAAGGAGAAATGCCAGGTGTCACAAGGAACCTACAGGACCCTGCTCTACCCCTGGGGCCGGTATCTGCTCTGACTGGTAAATGTTGGTACCGCATCTGTTGTTAAGCGTTATTAACAGCATCCCCACACATAGGACGCCTGCCTACTCCCCGCGGGCCTTTCAGTTGGCCGCCTCTGCTCAAACCTTCACTTCCTCTCCACCTCGCGTGGAGTTCTTGTCTTTCTTCTGCTGCCTCATAGATCTCAAAATATTTGGCCTATTGACGTTATCCTTATGCCTCCTTTAGAACATGGTTTTCTTGTAGCCCCATTTCCAGGGGGGCCCCAAACGATTCCTATGCTCAACCTCTCGGCTTATTCACCCTTCCAATCCTTGGCATTGCTAGTTGTCAATCTGTATAATGTCTTGCCCCCAAAACCCGCCTCTGCTCCCTTCTCTGGGCCTTTGTCCACCCCACTGCTGCTGTTTATTATTGGGTTTGGATGCTGAATTTTGGGGTCCTCTTTGTTTACCTAAAATTTAAGCAAAAGAAAGCAAGAGGAGGAAGGCTTTCTTACAGAAAAATTTCCATAGATTAAAAGGTTACTATCACTGTCCTAATGAAACTCAAATAATCAGCAGATATGAAAGAAAATCAGAAACATAATTTTTCTGTCCAATTTTCTAAGTGTTTCTGCATAAGAGAAGAAAATACCTAAAGTACTGGGATCTTCATCTTAACCCTGAACTCCTGTGGTGGCCAGAATTTGGCTACATTTCAAAAGAATAAGCATTTAGTTCAGAAGGCTGTTTAAAGGAAATAAAAAGACCTAAAATCTCAATCATCCAATACGGTCTGTATTAGAATAAATTGATTACCCCAAACCTAATGTGATCAGAGCTCTGCCAAGAGGCTGGCAGGCAACCACTGTTGACATGTTCCAAATCCTAATCAGATATTTGTAACAAGTGATTATTTAATAACCATTCACATTGGTCTTTGCTCCTTCAGCCACGTGGAGGAGGAAGAGAAAGAGAAGAACCCTCAGAGGGAATAAAAAGAGTCCCAGGCTCCCCACCCCCCACCCTTCGTGAGTCCAAGAAAACGTGGCCATATGCAAAGAAAAATTTGGTGTTGTCCGTCAGATCCTGCACGGTGAAAATCAAGCTGCTCTTTCCATTCCGGAAACTTTCAAAGAGCGCTTGACTTACCGAAGTGATCCTCCGTGGAAATACTGCATGAGGAGAATTTATGTCGTGATGCTTTTCCCAAAAACTCTTTTTTCTCTTGTAACATGCATAAAAGGATAAAATTACAAGGCAAAACAGCAACTTAAAAAGATGTTTCATTCGATCGTGGTTCTACTTTATCAAATGACGAATCCAGTTCATCAACTGTCTAAATCTCTAAAAGCAAACTTTCAAGCAAGTACAGTGAATAATGATAAGCATGGCGAATTTAAAGAGAAAACTTGAAACATACTTAGACGTATTAATGGTTTACTGATAGACAATAAATAAACAAACAAAAATTACAGCAGGCTTAAATAAAAAAGCAGCATTTTTTACTCTATGATATCATACGAGGAATCTCTTTCCCCTTTTTTTCCCCAGACCGGTTTTGGTAAAAACCTTTGAAGTTAGTTGTTTGACTTTCTAATCTTTTACATTCCTCACAAGACAGCCCTCAATTTTCCAAGTTACTATCCTGACATTCCATGAGAAAAGTATCTTTCGTAACTGTCTAAAATTATGACAGAATCATCAAAGCCATACACAATAAGTTATACAAATATGAAATACAAATCAGTATTACTTGTTCTCTAATGACCTAAGTTTTCAGCAAAACAGGCAATACAGAACGAGACGCTGTAAATGCCTTTATGGAGAGACCAGACACGAGCATGCCCAGTTACCTGTACAAGCACCAGCAAGAGCATCTGTGATATTATTATAGCAGTTTAATGGCCACTTGCTTTTGAACTGAACTCAAAGGAAGGGATTGATGCAGATAATTCCCATGCCCAGCACCTACCTCTAGACAGAAGAACGCTGAGAGCAGAGCCAGCTACATCTCACCCCTTTTCTTCACTTTTCTGGAAGACCTGAGCTGGGATGGGGATCTCCATCTGGGGTCAAATAGAGAGGCTCGGAGAAGGACGCCGAGAAGGGTAGCTTTCTCCGGGTAATGTCCGATGCGCTCTGGGAAGAGCCCAGGTGCGAGAAAATTGCTTCCTCGTCTTAGGGACCTCAGGTGTTTGTAATGCTCCAGCCTTTTGCCTCTTGATGCAGATGGGAAAAGGCCTTGCAGGGCGGTTCAATCAGTTCAGCTCCTACCTTGCACGGCCTATGTTAGCTGGCTAGCAAAAGTCATGACAGCTGCTTGTCATGGGTGCCATCAGGACCTTCTGGTGCCCACTCCTGCATTAACGGACATCTCAGCCAAGATAGGGATTTGGGAGGGAGGTGAACTCTTTTTCCTTTGAGGTTCCCTTCCTTCGAAATCCTACCTAGAAGTATTTTAACCCACACAGCTTCCCCTTGGCCTCCCCTGATTCAATTAGTTCATCTTGCTGTAGAGATCATAGTTTTACCATGGTGAAATGTAAACATTATATATACCTGCAGTATCAAATGCGATGTCTGCCACTACTGGATACATAATCACAGGAAATCACTTAAGGCTTAAGGTTTTGCGCCTCAGTGTTCTCAACTATAAAGTGCATATCTGAGTAAATGGTCTTTTACCCATTCACTTATTCAGCATTTATTTCATGCCAGGCACTGGGAATCAGTGATGGCTTTTACAAGCTCCTCTTTCCTTGAGAAACTGATAGCTTACTGGGATTACCCCCAAACTGTCCCTATTTCTTTACCATGCTTTCATTCCTTTATTCCATAAATATTTGGTGAATTCATACTATATTCCAAGCATTATTCTAGGCACCACAGGGGGACAAAAGGAGAAGGAAGAAGGGGAAGAAGGAGAGACAAAAGTTCATAACCTCATGGAACTTATGGTATGGGGAGAGTTTAAAGAGAAAGAGGAATAAAATAGTAGAGTTGTGATGAATGCTGATAGTGTAGATCGCATCAAGAACTGAAGGAATCACGGGAATGAGGAAATGCAATCACCCAGCAAGATTATATCCCTGGCAGAGAGCCGAGTACAAGCAATGCCCTGAAACAAGGTTACCTGGCACCTTTGAAGTGCCAGAGAGGCCAGAGAGGCAGAACAGAATGATGGGGGCAAGAACAGAAGATGAGGTCAGGAACACGATAGGATCAGCCCATGAGGGCCATTGTGAGGGGTTTTGACTCTCACTCTGAAGTAGAAGGGAGTCCATTGGAGATTCTGAGCAGAGGAAAAGCAAGCATAGAACCAGAGAACCCAGTTAGAAGGAGACTATAAAAATCCTGGTAAAAACTGATTATGTCTTGGACCCTGATGGAAACAGCCATGGTAGAGGTGGGAAGAAATGGTTGGGTGCTTTCTGCATTTGTGTTCTGGGAACTCTCGGCACCCTGTGCATATGTCCACGGTGTCAGTAACCAAGCTGAAAAAGGAGCAAAGGTAATTCAATAAACTATGGCTCTGATGATCAGGACAGAGAGGTACCTAAGAGCAGTTACATTGTCTTTCCTTTTTGTGTCTAAGCAGAATGTTCCCCTGTAATAGGTGCTTAATAAACACTACCTGAAAAATGGATGAACCTGGAACAGAATAGAGAGCTCAGAATTAGACCCACACAAACATAGTCAATTGATCTTTGAGAAAGGAGGAAAGGTAATTCAGTCAAGAAAGGATAGTCTTTTCAACAAAGGTTGCTGGGACAATTGGACGTTCATATGCAAAGAAAAACAAATCTAGACACCTTACGCCTTTTATAAAAAAGATAAAACACAATACTATAAAACTTCCAGAAGAAAACATAGGAGAAAATCTATGTGCTTTTGGGTTTAAATATGAGTTTTTAAATACAATACCAAAAGCATGATCCATGGAATAAAAATGGGTCAAATTTGACTTCATTAAAATTAAAAACTTCTACTCTGCCAAAAATACCATTCCATAATGACCAAAAACAAAAAAAAAAAAACAAAAAAACCAGAAGCAGCTACAAAATGAATAATGGCAACAAGCACTACCTCTGAGCACAGAAGTTCTCAAGAGAGAAATTTTCCCCTGACCTCAGAATAGCTAACTCGGTCCCTTAAGCCCATTTGCAGTCATGCTGAGTGATGTTGAAAGGAATATTTAAATGAATTCTCTTGCTCCCAGTAGGGCTTCTCCTCCCCTTGCCAGAAGCAAGAATGGCTCAGGATCATCGGCCTCCTAGGGGTGATGATTCTTATAGAGTCCTGTATTGCCCTCTCCTGGGATTTGCAAGGTGTCACAAGAGTGGGGCTGATGGATATTCCTGTTCCAAGTCATCCCCTCTTGTCTGGGGTGTGGGAGGACACAGAGCAGTATCAACTCTCACTTGCTGGACATGGAGAATTGTGAATTTTTTTTTTTTTTAAGTCTTGAAATATTAGCATCGAGCCTGGTCAGTAGGTTACTGTGGAGAAAAAAAATATGGTTTCTAGAACATGCCACTAATTCAGACACATTTGGTGGCAATTTTTAAAAAAATGGATTAAAGAATTTACTTAAAATAGTTTTATTACTTCCAAACACATAAGACAACCTCTGTGATCTCTGTCAATCAGGGTCCATTCAAGACAGAAATGACATCAGTTACTTAAACAGAGTGAATTTGATCAAGAATCGTTAAGTAAGCATTGAAGAATCTAAAGAGAAAAAAAAAATAAATATAAATATAAATATAAATATAAATATATATATATATATATATATATATATATACATATATATATATATATATGAAGCATTCACAAAGGCTGCAACTGCTATAAGCAGTTACCATTCGTAAGGCCAAAGGAACGATGGGAAGAGGTGAAAATTATTTAAATGTGAGAACCTGGAGGAAGGGCCTGGCTGCTGCTGGTCCTCTGAGGGAGCACGCGCGAGGATGCTGATGAGTGTTGGGGAAATTGTAAACTGAATCCAGATGCTGCTACTGAAATAAGCTGCCGCTGGCAGAGTGAAGTGAGGCGAAGGGTTGAGGTGAGAGGAAGCGGACGAGGGGGATCTAGTCCTTCCTCCTGCCTCTAAGTCTCCAGGGTCCCTCTAGCACCCATTCCTGAGAAAGCCTGCCAGGAAATCAAACGACAAAGCAGAAATACAGCTTACAGAGTGCCTATGGCGGCACCACAAAGCAAGTAGAGGAGGTAGGTTTAAAGCTAAGAGAAGAAAATCACCTTCTAAATGGTACTTTCACAAAGTACCATTGATGAAAGGGAGGAAATTTTTTGTAAGAAAAAAATAAATAAATAAATGTTTAAAAAAAAAGTTAGATAGGTTAAACATTCCTCCTGAGATCTTACGTATCTTTTAAAATTGCCCTGGAAAACCTGTTCTTTCTTGATAATGCAGACAGATGGCAATCTAGAGTACTGAAGATATTGTCACCTACTCCAAATGTATGAGAAATGGATACACTAGGTTCTACTGTTCTTGGAGAGCCATATAAGGTAATCTTATTAGAAAAGATGAAGTACATACAAACCTCCTAGGCTTCAATTTCTTGACCTTTCTGTGATTAGATTCTTGAACTATATACCATCTTCATTTATCTCAAAGAAAAATTGAAAATTAGCTGTACTGGGAGTACAGTACTAGTTAGCAGACTAGTGAGAGGAAGGTGCCTGTCTGGGTACCATTCTCTCAGATAACTGCAGAAATAGCTCTGTGAATCCCAAGACAGAGTAATCACATGGAAATTTTCCGTAAGACGTTCACCCAGTCCATCAGTTGAAACAGCTGTTGGCAAAGATTTGATTGCTTATTAAGAAGCATTTGATCTTGTTTTGTCAAAAAAGAAGCCCAAGAGAATGGTTTTTAATATCAGCCAGGGCTAAGGCTGAGAAGTCAGTACCTCTCTGTCAATTTCTCACACATCCTGATAAGAGAGAGAAGTCAGCTGTCATCCAGGTGATAATCATCAATAAGTATTTGTAGGCTGGGCCCTGTGCTTGACCTGAAAGTATAAAAAGGTATGGGACACTCTACTGGCCCCAAAGAGTCCTTGAATTCAGATGAAGAAATAGGAATATACATCAAAATATATATAGCATATGTTATCTTGCTGTGATTGACGTGTTAACCACAGGAGGGGTCACCCAGGCACTCCCAGGAAGAGGTGACGGCCAAGGAGGGTGGCCAGGGAAGAAGGCACAGAAAAGATGGGGCTGACTCTGGGACTTGGAGGATTAGGTGGGAGAAGGGGTCAGGAATGATTCCAAGGAATAGTGAAGAAATCGCGTGGAAGCAGGAATAGGAACGGTTGATTAAGACACTATAAACCACCTAATTTAGCTGGACTGAATATTTGTTCTAAGGTGATCATAGCTACTGTGGCCTTAAAACTAAAACTCATTGAAATCTGAAGTTTTTTCTTTTTATAAAAATCTAAAAAGAGCTCAGTTACTTTCTTGATTTTTCCAACTGGAAAAAAAAAATCTATATTCAGACTCTGAGCGATTATGGTTCTGGTTCTTTCTAAATTAATCATTCAGCTATAGGTTGATCAATAACTACTTACTGAAGCTTTCGCCATGCAGGGCACTGCATTAGGGATTACCAAGTTTACAATGAATTTTAGGATAAGTGTTATTTGGAGTGCGTGAACGTGAAAAAAGATAAGCAATAACAATTTAAAGCAATGTATGATGACTAGAAAATGAGCAGTTCAAGCAGTGATGCCTGCTGAGTTTTATAGACTAAAATGTATGTAAAATATTTTAAATAATGGCAGTACTATGCCCAGCCAAAAATTGGAGTTCTGTAATAAAAAAGAAGGAAAGTGACTAAAAGTCACTGAGAAAAGCTTTTACACAAACTATCCCTCTAAACATTTAAACGAGGTATTTGATGAAGCAGGAATGGAGGGAGAAAGCGTAGAATCAAAGGTAATTCAGAGGAATTCTGCCCAAAAAGGTGGCGGAGGAGCGATGCGATTGATGGAGATGAGAAGTAAAACCACTGGAAGTAAAAGAAGGAAATAATAAATTTTAAGGCGACGAAGGCCATTTTTCTCTGTCATTTGGGAATTATCTACAGCTTCTGACTTTCCTAATCGTCTCCTTGCCTGTGGGAGATTGAACGGACTACTGACGGACTGAGGAAGGTGACAGAGACACTTCTTTTAAAAGATTTCGTAGGATTAGGGTGTCAGAATGCAAACAGATCCAAGTCAACTCCAGAGAGCATCCCTGGCCAAAACTGTGGGGCCAGAGCTAAAACCGTGGATCAAGTCAGAGCTGGCATTGGAATAATCTGACTTTAGGTCTATGCTAGCTTCTTTAAATAAGCTGAGGCTTTCTGACTATGCTGGGGAAATAGGAGTAAGTGACACGGGAGAGCTCTGAAGTGGCCTCCGCGAGTCCATGGCTGTAAATAAGGACCTTTGCAGGGAACAGCTGTGAAGCCGAGGGCCAGGGTCTTCCGGTCCTGGAATTAGCAATCCTCCACAGGACAATCAAACTTCGATTCTTGAGCCGAAACTGTAGGATAGAAATTGCCTCTCAGGAGTGTTCTGATTCCAGCCTTGCATTCGTTTCTCACCTCCATCTCTTCCCATCTGCTCAGTGCTCCTTCTTCCCACCGTGTGTGTGTGTGCGTGTGTGTGTGTGTGTGTTATGTGTGTGGGGGTGTTATTTTCCTCACTGTCCATCTCTCAGCCTTTTTTGAGCCATCACCGTCCATAATATATTATCAATTACTGTGATTATGGTGTCTAGACCAACCAATCTTAAATGGCCCCAGGGCTCATTTACCACGATAATTTTAAAAATTATAGAAACCAGTTAAAGTGAGAATTTAATATATGAAACCAGAAGACAAGAATTTTTTAAATAATTTTTATCTTTTTTGAACTTAAAAAACAAAAATAACAATAAACAAAGTACAAAGTCCAGACGAAACCCTAGCAAACAGCTTCCTTAATAGGCCGAGTATGTGGTTAATAACTTCTCTATGGATATGTCATGAAAAATTACATGAGAAAAAAACATTTTCTCAATATCCTCATTATAGATAAATATAATAATTTCTGAGTTAGGGTGGTGTTTATAAACAACATATCCTTTTTTCTACATTCTCTGTTATTATTCTATTGACCTAGATAGAAGGTATTTTGCTTTACCATTGCACATACTTCATTTGTATTTCTACTTAATCTTCACTGGCTGTGACCGTCTAACTCAGCTTACTATTAAATTTCTCTCCAAAACTCAGTCTTTCTGTCAAGCAGCTGTCTCTAAAGTAACATGGTAGGGCTCCCATAGCTGTTATTTTAAGTGTGTGTGTGTGTGTGTGTGTGTGTGTGTGTGTGTGTGTGTAAATGATTTGTGAAGGTCGATATCCTCAGATTGCGTTCTGGTTTTCATACATTGACTTGAAACCAAGCAGGTTGTACGTGTGAAGGGGAAAAGTCCGGGAGAAGAAAGATCTTCACATCTGACAGGTTATATCTGATTTTTTTTTTTTTTAATTTAAAGCCCAAGTTGTGTAAAAGGCATAAGCTGCCATCTTAGAGAGAAGCAAAAAGAGAAGCCACTGAGTACACATGGAGCAGAGTTAGTGCGGGCTTTGGCCTGGAGGAAACAGCCCGGTGAGGGAGGTGGAGAGGACCTGTGATCTCGCCACCAGAACATGCGTGTTCGTGCTCTATGTGTCTGTCCCCATTACTGTCTCACTAACATGCACATATGCACATCTCTCTGAGGCTGGCAGCCTAACCATGGCGTATCTGCTGGGTTTTCCCAGCCATATCCCTTGGTCTTTAAGGCGAGGGCAGAATAGAGGGCTATTCCCTCTGCGTAGAACTCAAGACCCAATTTTCTTGATGTGGTCCAAACTTGCTATTCCTTCCAGTGCTGTAAAATGATCTTTTCTAGGGGAAAAAAAACCTGTGTAATTATTCACACTGATAGGCCACATGCTTTACCTTTAAAAAGCACCATTCTGAGTAGCTGGGATCTAAGCTTTAGGACGGTGTCAGATGTGGAGAAAACTGTTTTATTCAGGATCTCAATTTCTTCCTCTTCAAAGTGATAAAGAAAACCTAAATAATTAAACCATATAGTTATAACGGAAGTTATAAATGTTCCCAAAGCCATTTGATTTTGGACTTGTAGCTATTAGAATTTGAATTACCTGTGGTTTAAGGAAAATCACAGTAGGCAGAATAATGAATAGTCTTAAAGATTTGCATCAAGAGGCTTTAGAAAAATTATGTACTTTCTTTATGTCTTCCCTGTGTAACTTAGGTTCAAACAGGTGCCCTGTACCCATCTAAGCAGATTTGCTTTTCATGACACATCTGGAGAAAGAAAGAACATTAAGCAAATGGATTTCAGAGGGCTCAGGTAGGAGGCCAAACTCAAAGAAAGCGTACAGTGTAGGTACTGACCAACAGAAAAAGCAGAAAACGGGCTTCGAAGTTGAATCAGGAAGGTTGTGAGTGAAGTAACAGAATGTCCTACTGGAAGTTGCTTTAAAAAAAAATAGTGGTATATTCTCTGACATGACAGGAAGATCGGTTCAGAGGCTTAATGAAGTTATCAAAGACCCGTCTTTCTGATCAGGCATCCTGTTTTGGGAAGCACTTTATCTCTGGACTCACAGTTGGTTCCTGCAGGGTGGTCATCATAACCAGTCTTGGCGAAAGAGAATGATGTGACCGTAATTGGCTTATGCTAACTACACTCCTTCCTTGGAGATGGAGCCGTTTCCTGGGCAAATGCTGCCCAACATCTGAACCAAAGTGGGGTTCTATTGGCAAAAAAAGAAAGTAGAAATGACACTTGGGAGGGCAATCAACTGTTTGCCATAGCAGCAAAAATTTTATCTGGGGACAATAAAAAAATGGCTGAATTTGGTTAAAAAATACTTCATTGACTACAATCTATGCTTCATATGAGAAATAAGTATGTGACTCTTCCAAACCAACATATTCTCTTAAATGAGTTTATGACAACCTCAAGGAGCGGGGGAGTCTAATTTTGTTATACATGTTGGAACAACATTTAAAATGCTAATTTGGGCTTCTGGTTTTCATAACAGATTGGCAAGTGGAATCTTCAGTAAATCTTCTCAATACGTTGTTTTAAATTCTAGGAATGATGGATATCCTCTACTTATTAGGCCTGCCATTAAAATGTTATATTCAAATCCACAAACATCTGGTATTTCCACATGGAGGGAACCAAACTGTCTCACAGGATTGAATGCCCAAACTGAAAACACAAATTAGGCAGAACCGAGATGAAGCTCACCTATCTATTGAGGGTAGATGTTTCAGAAGGAAAAAGTCTCCACATTCACTGCACCTGTTTACAAATCACAGCAAGTGTCACTTCTTTCCTTCCTCATGTGTCTATGACTCTAAGAAAAGTGTCCACACTGCGCTGTGTAGACATACGATATTGGCTGCCCACAAATAGCACAGAGGAGACAAAGCATTGTGGGCTTACGCAGGGCATTCTTGTGACCCTCTGCTGGCCTAAGTCCAAGAAGATGACCTCTATAACAAGCAGATGGTATCCAGGACAAATAACTTTCTCAGGTGCCCTGCCCAAGGTCAAGCAGGAAAGGGCGGGCACGCAGCCAGCAAATGCTGTTAGATAACACAACTGGGATTTAATACCGAGAGGATTAGTTCACATCTAAAACTCAAGAATATCCCAATGTTTCACTAAAAAGTCTGTAACTGTGGAAAGCTGCCATTTTCCTATCTCCTTGCAAAAGCAGCATTGGAGGAAAAAAAAGAAAAGACTTTTATTAAGAGAGGGTAACTTTTGCTGGAAACCCAAGCACCAAATCCCTGATCTTATCAAAGAGCTAAATGAAGTTAAATAAAGCACATCTCCCTTAGGTGTGGAGTTGTCCTGTGCCTCGAAAGAAGGAGCCTTCCCCCATTGGGTTCAGAATGGGATCCTAAAAGAACGTGCCAGGCTGGTGTCTGGTACTCGGTTCTTTTACTCGCTACTTGGGGCGGGGTGGTATGGTTATGTACAAGGAGCTTAGGACTGGGGATCAAGACTGCAGCCTCAGGTTTGTTTTACCACACACTTAATAACCTTTGGGTCTCTTCTTGAGTGGTAAAATAGGGCCCACTTCACAAGATTATTACATATCACATGAGATAAAGCATTTGAAACCACAAGGATTTGGTTTAGCAAATACTGTATTTTTATACAGATAAACATCACTCTCTGTTATACCTCAAGGTGTCCTAGGAGAGGATTAGCGTAGCACAGCAACCTTACTCATCTGCCACGCTCTTTGCATTGAGGGGATGGAGGCTGGTGGGAATTTTGTGGGCTGGAACTCGATCCGCAAGTAAACGAAAATGATATGTGTTTCTTTGTGATTTTTTAAAACATCAATAGAACAAAACACTTACATTTATACATGCAAATACAGCATTACACAGGATGGATCTTACCTGCATCAGGACGGATGTGAAAGCCATCACTTTCCCTTTCATACCGGGAGCCAGGGCTGTTAGCAATGTGGCAGGTAGGAATCTACACACTTACTCTTCCCTGAGCCCACTAGACAATTGTCCAACACCACAAAATGGGAAGACAATTGGACACACCAGGAAATGGGTGAGGAATAGAAAAATGAGTTTCTGGTAACCCAATGCCTAAAATATATTTTTCCAGAGAAACAATGCTGAGTGGAGGCCCTGTACAGTTGAAACAAACTTACCATTTTAACACACTATGAGCTAAATTGACTTTCTGGGCTTGAATTCAGGTACATTTGCAATGCTGTTTCTATAAGGAAATGTATTCTGAGTTCCAAATGACCAATGAAATTCAGCAACACAACTCACTCTTAATTATTGCAATAATTGTTTTCTTTGGGTATTTTTAACAAGCCAAACAAAACCCCAAAATCAGTGTATGCATTCATTTGCAACATCAGTAATTGAATGATATGTACGAATCTATAATTAAACTTGCAAAATAAGAATCAATGGTACTGAGAATGTTGAGAATTTTGTAGGACAAAACTTAAACTGAAATTAGTGTGTTGTTAGAAAAACAGATTTATCTAACAATTTTAAGTATATTTTTAAATTGCAATGATCTGTATAATCGCTTTGAGTGTAAAATCATACACATCATTAAATAAAACTAATATAATCACCACAACTTTGAGATTAACTTTTATTCCCAATTATATCAGAGGAAACTGAGGCATAGTGAACTAAGTAATTTGTCCAAGGTCACATGGGCAGCTCGACATTCTAACACCTGACTTTCACTTTAATGGCTACATTTATACTAAACTTTTATATTCATAACTTTATAAAGCTTTAGAATTTTCAAGGTTTTGCAAAAGATTCTTTAAAAGGATTTAAATAATGCTTATGCATCAAGTTATTTTTTAGAAGTTGAAATTTACAGCTAGTCCATTTTTATATTTTTGAAAATTCAATGTAACACAAGTCAGATGCCATCATCCGAGACTTAAGGACATCTGCATGGCACAGATAAAGTGGAAAAGCTACTTCTATCACCCGAATACTTATCCTATCAGAATTATTCTGGAACATCCTGCCTCTAGAGAGGCACAGGACAAACGAGTCTGGGCTCTGTTCTCATAAAACTGAGGTTGAAATACTCCAACTCTCTCACCCTATCTTATCTTTAATCCAATGAAGATTACCCCCATTTTGCAAAGCTGTGGTGAGACATCGCTATAATTATTAACAAGGCCATCCCAGACCTGTGAGTCATAAGTTCCACCTGTGTCTCCTAATCTCGGCCTATAAAACTGTAATGTCTTATCTCCCAAAGGTGTACGTTTGAGCGAACACGTAAAATCACTTTGGAATATGTGTAACTTTCCACAGTGTTTTAAGTAGTTAGCCATAGCTGAGCTGAGGGGTGGCATTAGATACGTAGCTCTTCCTGGAGGTAGGATGCTGCTTTAGGTCCTCAGACTTGTCCAATTCGAACGGCCTGGTTTTCCCGAAGCACTTCACATTCTCTTCTCCCAGCGTTCTCTCCAGTCAGTGAACCTAGCGTAAAGCCCCTTCCTCTAGTCTCGTCTGTGACTAGAAGTAGCAGGGAGAACAGAGCTCGACTGTCCACTCCAGCACTTAGTGTCCTCCTGAAGAAATGGTTGTATCCCCTTTCTCAATCACGGAAGAGCAATGTGAAATATATGCCAATGATTAGTGCAACTTCTGACTATGGCATAATAAACCTAGAACTTAAAATTATCAACCGTAGTTTATCTCCCACTTAAATTACTTTCCAGACGTACTGCCATTGCCAGAGTAACTTTGGAAGAGCTTGGAAATTCTAAGATCAACGTTTTTGAGCTGCCCTAACAGCAGTTAGTCTTTGTGGGGAATGGAACCGATCTCCCCTCCTAGAGAGGGCACCCCCCTGGGAAGACGGGCTCTGACTTCTTTCCAGGTTCACATAAATCTGGGAAAATCTGATAGTTTCAACACAATAAATTTGACTGGGGTCAAATGAGAGAAACCAAAAATAAATCTCAGAGGTTAGTGTGTGCAGGGATGACTTGGGAGATCAGGCTCCATTAAATGTTGGGTTTTAGTCTCTTTTCAGTGAAGATGCGGTCTCTTTGGACTCTTGATAATTCCCCAAAACACAAAGCCATCTCAGTTCCTACAAACCATTCAAGAAGAATTGGCTCAGCCGAGCCCCTCAGTGTACAGATGAGAGAATCCCATTCCTAGGCCTCTGGGCTTGGTCTACTTCTCCATATGATTTGTCAGCTGGGATCTTATTTGTCACTGAACTTACTACATACTTCAGAGTTGGGACTATTGTGTATTACTTTTCATCCTATCTGCTGCTGCGCTCACGGCACACGAGTATCGCTAGCCAGAGAAAAAGAATATATAATGTCCTGGCTGCCCACTTATAACCCCGTGAACAATTCCCTATGATTATGAAAATGGAAGGCATGGCAGACACTCCCTGTAACAAGAGCAATAGCGACAGTCCAGCCAGAAAAAGAAGATGCTTTCAAGGACCCACAGAGCTCTTCGGGCAGACCTTTTGAGTGGAATCTTCCAGTCACCAGGGGCAGCCAAGAAAGCTGATGGCCTGGTCCCAGTGATGTCTACTCGGGGCCGTGCCCTTGAGCGCATGGCAGCCTTGGGATGATTTATGATAAGAATACTGCACCAGACCACAACCCCCGAGCAACTGAAACAGGAGGGAAGTTAGGCTATCGGCTTTCAGAATGTGAATCCTAAGTAGCTGAATGTTATTGAAGCACTGTCCAACAAGAGAGGCCACGCTGCAAAGGACAATTTTAACATACAAATGAGAGTATTGGTCAAGGTTTATACATTAATCCGCACCAAAAGCCAAGAGCAAATGATCTTTTACTAGCTCATGTCCTGAAAAGCTTTTTCACCCTGATCCAAGGACACAAGGACCAATGCTGAAGTTGTCAGGGTTGATATGGCTCATAGTCCTGCAGATTTTCAAAACCCTGTCATCAAAATGAGCTGGACAGTACCACACGCTTGTATCCTTGCTTATGTGATTTAACGGGGACACATAATGTGCTGGGCACTGGCTGGACGTAGTATATTCCCATATGATCTTCACGACCCATATTCCAAGTCCTGTCTTTTAACATAACTGAACATACTCCCTAAGTATACTAGTATCACTTGTTAAAAGTTTACCTTTGTAAGAGGTTGCTGAAGTTGACAAGAAATGGTACCCACGTTCGTAATGCATTTATAATCTTTTTTATAGAAAACAGAGGTGATTTATTTTTATTAGAAAAAAAGCCATATTTAAATACAAGACCACCATTTGTGAGAAGGCATACGAAAATGGTCTTAGAAAAGAAACATCACAATGACAGAAAACTTGACATATTACACCTTTAAGGAGCCTGCAACCAGGCTAAGTGGAAATAAACAACCAACTCCCATCACCAGAACACACAAATATGTACAGGTTGCATAAGCGAAGGCTTAGAAAACACACTGGAAGAGAAGGGTGAACACACCTATGTGTGTCTACGTGTAAATGTTTTCCTTAAAAACACACAGCATGGTTTTCCTTCATTTTACACAGCTCAAAGAAATTCTCGATCTAAAACTATTTCAGGCCTAACACTATTCATGGGAAGTTATCATAAAGCAAAAGTTTACATTTTCCTGGGAGCTGTTAATTGGAAGTATAAAATGTGTTTAGCATTTTTTTTTTTAGTGTAAAATCCACACACGAACAGAAGCTGTTGTTTAGTGCCTGCCACTTAAGTCAACATTACCGAGAAGCTTTCTATACTATGTTTACATTACCACACAGAGCTACCGATGACGACTAGGTGATCACGGCCTCCTACCTTTTCTAAGACTTACAACAGAAGATCTAAAGAGTGCCATATGTTGTGATTTGAATTGACTTCTTGCCACCTGTCGCGTGCTCCCTGACTGAAGATGCGCCCCTGGAAGCTGCCTTCTAGTCAACTACTGCCGCTGCCAGGGGTCCTGACACACGAGGTCTCTCCTACTGGACCCTACAGTTCTCACTGGACTCGGGGCCGGCTTCTGGGCTGGGGGCGAGCCGGCCTCGTTTGGCCCTCAGGCCCTTGCAGGGGCTGTCAGCTGAGCTCTGCGCAGGAAGGTGACCGGCTGGGAGGGACCTCGCGCTGGGCTCCCACAAGGTGGCGCCTGAGTCCGCTGGGCTTCGCTGGAGAGCCTTGACCTGCAACACAAGCATCTTGGTCAGAGCTTTAAATCACGTTCACATCTCCAAAGCATGAAAAATACAGTACTTTATCTTCTCATCAAATTTTAAGGGACGTTCTTTTCTATGAGCTGTGCACAGTTTTACTATTTCTTCTTTCGGAAGAACAGGCTTGCCTAACAGAGAGGCTAAGAGGGTGTCAGACAAGACCTATGAGGAGTCACCTTGCGAACTCTGATGGCCAGAGACTTGCTCCCCACGCGGTAGGACATTCTCAGACCAGAAGGGAAGCTATGTGAGGACAAAGACTATGTCCTCTTTGCCTCTGCACCCTAGTGCCCAGAGTGTGCTGGACTACCCGGCAGAGAGAAAACGCACACCAGCCTCCGTTGGCCCTGAGCCCCTGCTGTCCGCGAAGGACTGTAACTCCAGTGAATAGCTCCACCCTCCTGCGGTGGAAGCCTATTTACAACATTCAAACGACCTAAAACCTGTTCCTCATGGAACCACGCTCAGTTTCGTTTTCGCATTGGATTTGGGTTACAGCAGAAGGGTGGCTGTCTGATAATAAAGTCCAGTGACAGTAAAACCCCTTTCTGATGTCCTGCCTTTTCAGAGAAAGAAGCAGATGAGGGGGTGAGGTAGCCGATAGAGGGAAGATTTTTTGAGGTTTACATAGTAGTGAAAGATACGGGGTCAAAAAGGGAAAGAGGAGAAAGACAGATGAAGAGCACAAAAGCTTCACTTAACCAAAGGCAAAGGCAAGAGGGGAAGATTCAAGTAGGAAGATCTCAAGAAGGGAGATAGGGAGGGGAGGGGCAGGGGGAGGGTGGGGGGAGAGGGAGAGGGAGAGACCTTTTAACAAGGGTGATATGTGTTATGTACCAAAGCCGAGAGAAGCAGCCACGCCACAGATCACTTCCTGAGCAACTGACTGCCACTGACCAGCTTCCAAAGCAGTAAGGAAAAAGAATGCAAATTATTTCCCCATTTATATTCTTTCCATAGGAAGTATGTGGTTTTAAAAGGCAGCGAAATACTTTTCATTACAGAACACAAAGCTAATCTGGCCAATAGATTAAATCCCTGGAAAGCTTGCTCTACATCTCGGATTATGTGCAGGACACTTAACAGGAGCAGCCTTGACGGGTTGGGACTTAATGGGAAATCACTATCCAAGGAAAGTTGAAGGAAAAAAAACAATAACAGACTTTTGCTGGTACTTTTTTTTTGAGTAGAAAGTGAGATAAAAGACAGGCGTTTCCCTTGAACCCATCAGATGCAGGGGAGTCAAATCTTTAGGTTCTTCAAATCTTTAACCATAAAAAGAGAAGGAGAGAGAAAGAGCACATTGAGAAAGAGAATTTGAGCTAGAAGCCTTCTTTAATCCTAATCAAACGGCCAAAGTCCACCCCTTTACTTCCCCTACCTCTAGATTCAATTTCTCTGGTACGGAACTGAGGAAACCATAGTCTGTAATCAGAGTTTAAATTGTAGATTTGACTCCCAGGAGGTTAGTTAGCCTCAGGCTTTCCTATAACAAGATGAGGTCAGATTCACCAAGTATTTGAACTGTTAAGCGCACCCATACCCTAACTATCTTATAAACTACGTCTGTAGCATGGTGTGGGGAGAAGGTGGGTATGCGGACGGCTCACCGAAAGTAAACCTCATTATTAGAAAAAAAGTCAAGGCCCCACCAAACGAGTGACTGACTGATGCTGTGGTGACAGCATCACCGTCATCCTCTATGATTATGTCCCAGAGACATAATAGAGAATGATCCTCACCTAATCTGCATTTTACCCATTTTCCCCTTTGAATGTGTCAGATGTCTCTAATGGTCCTGGGCTAAATGACTTAAAGATCATCTCGCTCAAAACTCAGCCAGTCACTTCAGGCGAAAGCTCACAATCCTAAGTTTGTAAGCAAGTGCTTTAGGAAATGATGCCTTGCTCTATATTTTTCAAACTGAATGATGAAATATGCTTAACAGATGAGGCAGGCATTTTACAAGGTGGCTCAGAAGATGCTGAATTAAATTAAAAATCAATAGGCTGGGTTTTGAAGAGTTTGCATCTAATCATGAAGTCTCCTATAACCTCCTTTCAAGAGGAACCGCCCCCAAATTCATTTGCACAAAAATTGCTTAGCAAGTCATAACTGCCAGTGCCTACTGCCACCTGTAGCTGATACAAGAATCGCAAATCTGCAGAAAACTGTGGTTACAACGCCATAATTAACAGATTCCACACAGTGTGGCAAGCAGGCCCCCTAGTGTGCAAAGCCCTTTTTCTTAGAGAATAAATACAAACTCTACGTGCAAACTGCTTTCCTATCAATTCCATATAAAAGGAGGGGAAAATGGCCCGTATGGTGATGTCATGAGATGATTTCCTAACCTACCTTTAAACTATCTATTGTTGCAGTCACTGCAGACAATATCGATAGCTCCACTTATTCAACAAATGTCTGCTGAATGTCAGACCCTGTGTTGGACACAAAGACACAGGTGAACCATAAACATACTCAGGAACCTCATGGAACTCATACTGCCAAACTCAGAGGCAGATTTTTAAGCAAGTGATTACAATAAGGTGAACTGGCGTAAAATAGTGGAAGAACGGGGCACTTTCTACCTACATGTCATTATTTTGTTTTAAGAGAGAGAGACAAACACTTCACTGGATCCCCGTAAGTGTGAGACCAGCAGGAATGGACATTAGTCTGTACTGAGGAGTAAGAAGCGGCTCCCAGTCACCTGCCTGAGGCGAAGGCCTGGCCCACACCAGAACCTGAACCTGACTCCTCCTGGGTCTCAGGTCAGGGGTTAACTTGTGGATAATTGTTTCCATCAAGCTCAGAAGCTTCCCTCTTTAGGGGCGCTCGTTAGTTGCTTTATGGAAAAGATGCTGTTTTTATGGTCACAGGACCTACTCCAGCATACCCTCTTCAGTGTTCTGTCATTCCCAGTATCCAAAAGTTAAATCCATGTGCGTGTGTATGTGTGTACGTGTGTGTGTGTGTGTGTGTGTGTGTGTGAGAAAGAGAGAGAGAGACACACACACACACAGAGACAGAAGGAAAGAAGGAGGGGTGAGGCTAATTGATGGGGGAGGGGAACAGTTTGCACAAAATGGCAGAATATTTCTAATACAAGTAAGGGATGAGTCCATTTCAATGAGTGAAAGAAAATTTCAGACCCTTCTTTGTCACCTCTGTTGTAAGTTATGAACCAACTTAATACTAGGTATAAATTCTTTAATTCTTAAAGTTCTTGTACATCAACATAACAAACAAATCTGCAAATATGTTCTTGTTTTGATGCAACTAATCACCAGTGTCAGTGTATTTTGACATCCAAAATCCTAATGAGGAGGATGCCTGCTCAATTAAGAATTATTACCTTACACAACTAGGGGTTACTTCACTTTCAAAGCTTCATTTGCTGGTTCAAGAAATCAAACTGCATACTTAATCAAACTATGACAAGGAAGCAAAAATCACAAAAGTTTCAAAATTCTTGAAGATATTCCAGCAACTTCCAACAATATTGCTGTGATCCCTAGTTTGTAAAACACTGAAAAAAAAAAAAAAAAGCAAGACTATGGTGTTGAGAGAGAGCTGGCATTAACTCTGGGCAGGTCAAGTCTTTGAGGCTTATTTTCTTCATCTTTTCATAACACTTAAGAGTGAGAGTTCCATAAAATGCATACACTTTGCATACATAATGGCAGCTGCTGGTGTGCATTATAGTAATGAAACAAAGATTTGTTTAGCAAATCTCTGCTGTAAATAACTTACTGGGCTGTTTACAAGGTACATAGAGATCACTAAGGTCCAAGCCCTGCCCTCAGCAATCAAAATAGCAAAACCCATAAACAGAGCTCCTGGCATTAGACGTCCACTGAAATATATGCTTTCTATAGAAAGTAAAGGAGTGATAAAAGACGAAGAATTGACAGATGGTGGGGCAGACGGGTGAGGAAAAAGCACAACACAATAATGACCAATGCCGGTGCCAAAGGAAAAACTACCTCTTCAAATTCTTCAGATGTAATGCTTGAAACTTTCTTCCAAGTCCTTGGAGTTCTGATCTAACAATGCCATTTCCCATTAAACTCTTTATAAGTGGCCTGCTGGGTCAAGGATGAGACTGAGCAGCAGGATAATGTCGTGCTTACCCTCAGTCACTCACTACTGACTTATTTATTTATACTGCACAGAGAAGAAGGACAGACTTTAAAAAGCTTCTGAGTCAGAGCGCGCAGCAGCAAACACCAGCCCCAGATAACGCTGTCATTTCCTGGATTGCAAAATGTGGATAACGCGTTCACAGGAGTTTACCTTTTGGGATCTGCTGCCACCAGCTGTCGGTTTGGAGGTCTCGGCGTGATTTTCTTTATGGAGACTTAGCGGGGACAGTGCTAACTTCTGCGCAGCAAGGCGGGGGCTGGTCCTCGTTGCCATGGTGGTTCTTCGCAGGACGTATGGGCTCGTCTTTCCCGTTGGGATATCAGCAAACCCTGAGGGCAAAAAAGCTGCCTGTCAACCCTGCTAGTTCCAATTTTATCTACAGTGGAAATGATACTCATTAGGCAAAGTTTTAACAGGTAAGTGTAACCCAAAAACGCTTTCTCTAGCCACGGTGGACAGGAATTAACTTCACAGTTCCCCTGGGAGTTGTCAAATTGAATAATAACTAACAGATTTCCTCTTATTAGAAATATAAAAAAAAAAAACCACAAATGGGAGAAGAAAGGGAAAATAACATTAAAAAGAAAAAAATTTTCCCTGCTTCTTCTATTTGGAAGTCGTAAGTCGTATTTTTCTAAGATCTGTAGAAAACCCCAGCAGGCCCTCCTGTAAAATTTGGATTGGGGGATGGGGGGAAGGGGTTGGGAAAGGAGGGTAAAGCGGAAAGGAAAAATAAAAAAGGAAGGCCAGCTCTTGTTGAAATGGGGGAAATGTAAGATGGTAATAGCTAGCTCAGGTGACTCTCATGCAGAGACCAGGAGGGGAGAAGGATGTGACCATCTCCTCCCACAGAGGGAACTGACATGGCTTGTGATGAGCAAGAGAAGGAAGTCAATCCCAAGGACACAAAACAGAGTCTCGCACCTCAGAGCAGCTTTATTAACAGCTAACTAAACCAGTGTTAACGTTTTGTTTTTAACCCTTTAACTACAAATAAACAGTAATGAGAAAAAGCTAACTATTTGGGGGCTAGATTTCCTAAGAACTAGAATTACTCAGATCAGTGTTTCTTAAACCATCGGTGGCAAAGAACCAGTTTTGACCATTTTTGCGGGGGGATGGGAGTGTTGGGAGTAATTTCTAACCTGCTATAGAATGGAATGATACTATTGTATAACACGATGAAAATGAATCAATAGAAAAATAATCATGTGCTTGGATGTTCCGACAATGTCGAATTGCTATGAAGACTTTAAACTCTCATTCTTGATTTCCGGACCTTTTTTTTTTGGTCATAATCCAGGAACCAACGGTTCCTAGACTGGCCCCAGTCCCCGGGCCAGACTTGGAAGACCACTGAGGTTTTTAAAAAGGAGGTAGTAAGTGGCTCCAGCCAGGGGCCAGCATCATCGAGCCCACCCTCCAGCTCAACCAGTTCCTGGGTGGGGGGACACAACCAAAGATAGGAAAGCTTGAAGGGTGACCTAGATTTGGAGATTTTTCAGCACAGAAATATCAAATTCTAAACAGGTTTTTGACAGTCATTTTTCAAATCTACCAGCACTTTTTGTAGTGTGACATGAGTAATTAGATGCTAGTCATTCTCTCATGACAAAGGAGTATACCTCACCAATTTAAAAGGAGGCTGCTGCTTCTGCAGCTCGGTCTTGCACAATAACTTCAAATCCAAATGGTTCTACCTTTCTGCGTATGAATTTTTTACGTGGACTTTCAAAAGAGCACAACTAATTTTTTTTAAATGATGCGTACCTTTCTTTACAACTTCCGGAAGCCCCTCAGGCTCAAACTCAGTGTCTTCTGCATCCTCTGTAGGGTGAATACCACTTTTGACCACTTTCTTGCTTTTTTTAGAAAACGTCTCCGGTGTAGAAGACGCTGTTCCTCCTCCGTTCTCGCGAATCCCACTGGACCTCTGCCTTTTGCCTGAGCCTTTATTTTGGCCGGATGATAACTTCTTCTCAGGAACAGAAGGGACTGGGGATGGTCCTGGAACAACTGAATTTAGCGAAGGAGAACTCTGGAGATTGAGTTTGGATGGTCGTGAACTCAGACGAGCAACTTGTGTTTCTAACATCTCTTTGGCTCTCTCCAACTTCTCATGGCTTATGAGTAGGGAACAGTACTTATCCAAGTATTCGTCCGCCTCCTTGCTTTTTTCCTCAAGGGTTTCTTTCAGTTCTTTCACCTCGGTCATTAATTCATCTACACTGGCATCCACAACAGTACCTGTCAAAAACAAAGCGACACAGCCTGTCACTTGACACTTCTCTAGTTGACACTGGGCATTGTAAAGCAGAAAACCTTATACTTGTCCTTGGACTTCGTTTGGCAAAGTTGGGGAGATATATCTCTACATGTTCTTATCGTTCAAACAACTCTTGTTTGGGAGGGACCATATCAAGTACGTGTTCTACTTAATTACATAACTAACTCTTTCTTATTAGACAGCTTAAATAAAATCCGCCAAAGTCTCACACTCGTATTTCGACCAACCCGTCAAACTTTCTTATCGTTATTCATATGAGAGCAAATGAATTAATTGAGCACATCTCCTGTTTTCTCCTGCCCATTATTTCCATCATAAGTGAATGAACAAAAAAGTAGGCAAAGAATATGAAGTCTCTATCTAATGGCTTCGGGAGACAGATGGGGGCCAGTGACAAGGTTAACTCTGAAAAAGCTCTGAAAAACCATTCGGATGCAATGGAGGGTCTGATGGACAAAAGCTTGGGGGACGCTGTAAAGTGGGTCAAATTGCAGTTGCCATGACTGGCATTAAATCCATTAGAAAAACTCCCTGTAGACCCCGAGTTCTCTATACAACTGACCGCCCCCCGCCCCCCCGACCCGCGGGGCCACGTCCAGAGGGCCGCTCATGCAATGCTCGCCATCATCTCTCCACGTGTTAAGAGCATTCCACTCCGGGGGCATAAGTGCAGAAAAGTGACAAGGACAGTCGTCATTTCTTTTCTCTTTTATTTAACCTTCACACTCCAAAATATAGCCCCCTAACGCTTCCATTTAGTTGACCCACAAGAACGGGCCAAGAAAACCAGAATCAGCTGTTTGTAAAGTACTAATAACAGCTGAGACGCCAATCTGTCTTTAACACAGGAACTATAAGGATGGGGACATCCACATGAAAACCTCTTCTCAGAACGGCTCGTTAGCAAACGGCGCTGCCAATTTCTTGTATGTTTTACAGAACAGAAGATGTGATCGTTCTATTTTAAAATGTACGTTTCCTTCTGAATCATATTAATGACCTCAAGCTGAGCACAAAATTCAGAAACTAGAAAATGGATAGCTGCCGAAAATCAGCATGCCATAACAGAACAGAGTAGGAAAACACTTCCTGCGTAGACACACCAGGATTTCACTGGTGGAAAACGGTTTGACGCATTGATGTGCCCAGGTGACACCCACCTGTTTTCTGTTTCTCTTGTGCAGCTTCTTCAAGGTGAGAGAGCTCTTTCTGCAGCATTTCCTTTTCTTCTTCCAGCTGTTTACAGGATTTAATCAACAACTTTATTTTCCCCTGGGCACGCTCATTTTCCTTCTTCAGCTGATTTACGTGTTTTAGATTGTCCATCTGTAAAACAGAACCTTAAATTTAAAACCCTGAATTGCAATGTTCAAAAGAAAAAAACCCCCATAAGTCTAGTGTCTACCTGGCACTTGGCCATATCTGTATGTCCGCTTTGCAGAAATGCCTATTTAGGTCCTCTGCCCATTTTTAATTAGATTGTTCAGTTTTTGGTGTTGAGTTGTACAAGTTCTTTATAAATTTTGGATATTAAACCCTTATCGGATATATCATTGGAGAATATCTTCTCCCATTTGGTAGGTTGTCTTTTCATTTTGTTGATAATTTCCTTTGCTGTGTAAAACTTTTTAGTTTAATGTAGTCCCATTTATTTTTTCTTTCGTTTCCCCTGCCAGAGTGGACATATCCCAAAAAACATGACTAAGAGCGATGTCAAAGAGTTTGCTGCCTGTTATTTTCTTCTAGGAATTTTATGGGTTTGGATCTTATATTTAAGTCTTTAATCCATGTTGAGTTTATTTTTGTATATGATGTAAGTAAATAGTCTAGTTTCATTTTTTCGCATGTATTTGTCCAGTTCTCCCAACACCATTTATTGAAGAGACTGTCTTTAACTCATTGTATATTCTCATCCATAGACATATTCTTGATGGGTCAAAAATTCTTATGAGACAATTATGTTCACATTTGTAATCTTCTGCTGTTGCAAAATTTCATTATCTAAGATGACATTCATCTTAGTCACACCAAGTAAAAGCTAAACGATATTATGGCTCATAATACAAATTTAAATTTTACAAGTAATTGAAATAGAAAATACATACAATGTTGGGAGAATTGTGGCATCATATACTTCCTAGTAGAACAAGCTCATGGTTCCTTAACCACAATTATAAAATCAAAAAAGCTCTGCAAATGATTTAGAAGCAAAACTTGACCTGGACGTATGTGAAAGTATTTATAGTCTTTATCCCACCTTGTGAGAATATTCATACATTTTGATATAGAAATATGAATTTGTATGAAGTATTACCCCAGATCCTGCTGGGATATTATATAATATGTGACATATGCACTGAATTATGTAATATCTTTCAAAATGCATAATTCTAAAACAATCTAGCTCTAAGGGCTTCTGGTAAGAGATTGTGAACATATGAAGGCAAACCAAACGATTTTTTAAAAAAACGTGAGCATCATATTCACGTTGCCAGTGATTTGTTCTTTGATATATATCATCTTGAAATAATATATTAGTAATATTGCAGTAAATTTGCACTTTTGAAATTTTCTATTTGTTTCCAGCCATAATTGGATTAGAAATTTAATTCACTTCAACAACACTTATCAAGTGCCACCTCATTAAAATTATGTGCAGTCTGAAAACAGATTCAACAATTCACCATTTTGTACATAGTATTTACACATATACAAAAATACATAAATAGATGTATAAATTTAAATCTTATATGTATATAAAATTTGTGTATATATGTATATGTGTGTGTGTGTGTGTGTATAGACATTGTCCAGTGAACTGTCAAAGATTAAAAAGGCAGAAAATTAGTAAATAAAAAAGTAGAGCTTTCTTTCTATTAAACTTAGTATCTCTCATTTTGTAGTAGCAGAACATTATTGATCATTAATGTTATTTTGAATTTTATTAGTTAGTATTTTATGGGTATATTTTCTTTACCTTGATAATCGCATAAGAGCTATAAATAGAATAAGGTTATACTTATAGTTTCCTGTTTGAACATATTCAATATACAATTAATATCATGGCTTTAAAAATTTAATTCACCTTATAAGAAAAGACTTTTATTGGAAGATATTTATTTTCCAGGTTCATTATTACACATTGTGGATGGTATTCATTTTATGAAAAATATCCGTAGGAATCAAAACAGCCTCCCTTTCCAAGTACAAGTGCTGTAGCACCACCTACAGTCCAAAAACGCTGAGATTAGGGTTCACCTTCTTTTCCTTAAAGGAAAATGTTTCGCGACCCTTGTGTGGAGAGATGGGAACATGCATGTGTGTGTCCTGACCAAGTGCTCTGCCACACCTCGATCTCCCCGTGAGCCACAGGGACATGGGTCTGGTGACAGCAATGAACCTGGAGACCAGGTAAGTGAGACTTTGGAATTACCCACCCAATTATTATTTACAGCTGAGAGGCCTGCCCTGATCCATTATTGGCTTGACCTTCATGGCCATCTTGAGAGGTCTTTAACATTCTTCAGGGTGAGAAGATTCACTAAGCAATGAGTAAAGTTTATTCAAGCTCTGAGACTGCAGGCCATCCATCCACTGATTTTCAAAAATAACTCAGCAGAGAATTGATGAATACTATTTATGATTACAAAAAACTTTTTCATTAAAATTAAAATAGAAGCTCATAAGCCAATACCATTAAAACCACTATTATTCTGAATAAGCCATTCTAGGCCATGAAGTAATGAGAGGTAAACATACCTTGGTTTTCCTCAATTCTTCTAAAAGCTCAGTGGTTGCTTTCAAAGAATTATTGAGTTCTTCTTTACTGGACTTTAGCAGGTCCAACTCCACCTTCTGCGAGCTGAGGCATTCTTCCTTAGAAGTCAATTTCTCTCGGTATGTCTGGATTTCCATTTCATGCTAGAGTAGAAAAATATTCCTTTAGCCAGGAGGCTCAGCTAAAAACATTGTAAGGAATACAAACAAAAAATAAAAGTTGTTCCCAGGACCATTTCAAATGGTCTTTGAGACTCTCCTACTATTCTACTTCAAGATGGAAATGTATTTTTTAAATTAAGTCATAAAATGAGATAGGTGCGGGTAACTAGGGGACAGACAGTGAGGTTAATATGACAGGATCCTTTCTAAGATCATACGGCATAATAATAATGCAGAACTTTGACCTTCTTGCAAAAACTGCCTTGTTACCACCATCAACATACATTCCCCAGCTCCCCCAGGAACCAAACCACACGTTTCACCTGTTTGTTTGTATCGAGAAGCAAAGCCTGGTGCTTCTTTTCAGCTTCCTGAAGCTGTAGCTGATATTCGGCTATTTCTTCTCTCATCTCCTCTTGCTTTTCCGTCTGGTCTTTGTGTACGCAATCCAAGCTCTTTTTCAATTCACTATTTTCTAGCATGAACTGCTCTAGTTGACCCTAATGAGAAAAGTAATAAAATCATGGGAACATCATTATGAACCTGGATCTATCTCTTTAGGAAATACTGAGTCCTGAGGGGGAAAAATTAGTTTATAGGCAAGACAAAAATCTATACGGAATAGTGCTATAATCCTCAGCAATGTATTCACTTTAAATTGCAACGTCATCTCCAGTGACAATTTCCTCTGCTCCAGCCTAGCCATCCCCAAAGTCACATCCGCTGGGACCACAGAATCTCTGAAACCTCACATTCAACTAAATCACTCTGAGGCCGCACCCTCCTAGGCTACCAGGCTCCTTGTTTAAGTATTTCTGGTGCAAACATTCCTGGACCTCATCACCACCACCACGACCTTCACATTCAAAACCCCAGACAGAACATTTTCTTCCTAGACCAGCTTAGATTCCATGTTGTACCTCTTTAAGGATTTTCTCCAAAGGCCCTCAACTCTTTGCCCCGCTCTCCCTTCACTGTGCAGGACGGGCAGAAGCCCAGGCCTGGAGCCATCTGCCTTCTCAATGCGTGATCCCAAATGGCTGTTTCCACCTGTATCTATATACGTGCTGTGTCCACTTCCACATCTCCCATTCATTCAGCCCAGTCTAGCCTGATTTCATGCCAACTCCTTCTGAAATTGTTTTTCATGGCATCACCAACCCCTATGCTGCAAATCTGAGGAGCACTCCTCAGTCCTCATCTCAGCTGACCTCTAAGTAGGATCTGAGGCTGCTGACCACTCCTTCCGTCTGGAGGTGGCCCCCGCTCTTGGCTTCTAGGACGCAATGCTCCCCTGGTTTGCCTCATGTCTTCTCACCGTCCCTGCTGGCTCGTGCTCCTCCATCTCACCCTGCAAGCTGCAGGACCTCTGGGCTCGGCCCTGAGCCACCTTCTCTTCTCTGTATTTTCTACCACTCCCCTAATTTTTAAATATGACCTCTATTCTGGGCGAGCCAAATGAATGTATCCACCCCGAATCTTTCGGCTCCAGCCTCATGTATTTGTATCGCATTAGATTTTATTCTGACACTTTACCATGGCCTTCCTTCCTCTCCGATGTCTTCTCATATCATTGTCCATCTAATTCCAGCCACAATGGCTTCCTTGCAAGTTCTTAAAACAAAACAAAAAACAAACAAAAACCAAAGGTCTTTCCAAGCTCAATGGCTTTACCATGCTGCCTTCAGACCCAGAAGGCTTCGCCCCCTACCCAGTCCTCTGCAGGGCTGACTCCTCATCCTGCAGGTGGCGTTCTGACTGCCCTATCTAAATCAGGTCGTTGCCTTCCTCCACACCCCACTTCCGCAGCAAAGATTCTTATTTGTTTCCTTTATAGCACTTAACGGTTTATTATTTTGTTTCCTATGTACTGATTTATTGTGTCTAGACTGTAAGCACGTGAGTACGAGAACCACAGGATAGCTACGTTCAACATTCTATCCCCGACCTCAGTAGTGCTTATTATTTGTAGAATGAATGAATGTATGAATGAATAAGGCTATTGCAAACTATCACACTCGTATGCATAAACTTGAGGCTGAATACTTAGCTTTTCTTTTTAGTAAAGCCTATAAATGAAATATAAATAACATACTTGAGATAGTCCCAAGCTGCTCAGTACCAGATTTCAGCAGATGCAATACATCCATAGGAACTCCTGCAAAGCATTGCTGGAAAATTCCTTTAGTCAGTTGCTGAGATTAAATGCCAAAACTTTTAAAGAAAAGTACAAATTTCCCCAACTTCTTATAAAGGCTATTGCAAATATCATTTCAACTTTTTGTGAGTACTCCGGGTCAGAATCATAACTATATTTTGCCATCCTTTTCTAAGTATTACTTAGGGATGAAGCTGCCAGAGGACTAGATGGGTACAGGAATGTTTACCATTTAACGGGGTTTGGCAAACAGGTTTCATTGTACCTGCCAGCTCTGCATGCACGGTAGCTGCTACCTGGGACTCGGAGTTGAGGTGCAGGAGAGAGGGAGGCTGTAGGAACAGTAGTGAGTGGCAGCTCAAATGCTATCGGTCTGCCACAGGAACCCTGCCCTAAGAATAGCACCCCAAACCGCTCTAACTTTAAGTTTTACTGGGACTTCCTTTCGGGGATGGATTTTGTTAGTTCTTAGTAAGATCAGTACATCTGTCTCTAGCAACACTCTGGCTTGTAACCTGTGGCAGGCCAGGAGAGCTGCCTACTGAAAACTGCATGAAATCTATTGTGGACGAGAGTTAATATAATACCAGGGTCCTCTTCTATGAAAAAGTATCTGGGCTCCATGACAGGTGTGTTCACGTGTTCAGAGCCCTCTTGTGACTCCTTCTGGGTTCATGACAGTACTGGCTGGTAAAGATTACTACAAATCCGATTATGACATAAGCGCGGGTGGTTACTTTTTTCAAAAGCTAAGAAAAAGTTTGGTACATTACAGGTCTTGCAAAAACAAACAAGAGTATAAACACTGAATTATCAGAGTGTGATGAATCTGTCCCAGAATAACTTACTTGGCTGCTCTTTATTTCTTCCACCATTAAATTTAATTCTTCAGTTAGCCTATTTTTCTCCCTACTAAATTCTTCTTTCAACTCCGTCGTTTTCTGTACCATGTCGTGTATTTCCCTCTGCAGCTCGGTTTCTTTTGAAGTCATTGCATTTATCTGAAATTTAATCTTTTGTTAGGATCTGCTTTTGGTTGTGTTTTGATCAAATTAATCACTCTGATACAACACAGTTATGACATCACTTTAGCCTTCAGTTAAAATAAAACCCAGCTAATCCTCCCTTTACTAATATTCTCAAAACCTACTGGTGAGCTTACCTTTTCTTCACAGCAAAAAGACAGCAATAAGGAATGACAAGGAAAGATAATATTACTGTCTTCAAATCCTTCATGAAAATATTAATTTGAATTAAACTTAAACATCAGAGAATACTGTATGAGGCAGCATCTTAGATTTTTATCGGTTCTTAGATCTCTACTAATCCTCCAATGCCATACTAATTCACAAGGAACATGCCTACGATTAGTTAAAGCCAGTTAAAACTCTATTGTCTGCATTTGCTCCTTGAAGTTGAAGAAGCGTGGAATAGTTTTCTCATCATCTCAACCATAAACCGCCATCTCTTGCAAGCTATGCAAAAACTTGAAATTCTTGGAATAGAAGTATGATTGATTGCATTTTCTAGATACTCCCTTTTCCTTTTAAAATCTGTCCTGTACAATTTTAATTTGAAGGAATCACTTTCCTGGATCATTAAATAAGCGTAGAGGGCAAAAACTTAACTTTTCATTAATAATTGAGTCTCTTGGTGGCAGATCTTCCCTTTAATCATCAGCTAACGAAACAGGGGACTGCACAAAGAGAAGGTACAAAAGAGGGGGCTAAAAGCACCAGATCCTTAGAACACACCCTGGGGAGCCATGACGGTTGCTGGTGACAATTATATCACTATCTTTCATAGTTCTTTCTCCTAAAGGCAAAAATGGCAGGGCGGGACAAAGGATCCCTTCTGCTCCCAACTAGTACCTGTTACACTCTCGATAGCAGTGGTTCTCACCTGGGCACGGGGAGGCTACTACTATTCTGATGGTCCAACACTGCAAACACCATCCAGAAGGAAACACAACCCACGCAGTGCTTTCCCTCCCTCACAACAACATGTGCCACTTACTTTTTCAACGAAGGATGTTTTTTGCATTTCTGTCAATTCGAGCTCCTTTTCCAGATCCTTGTAAGAATTCTGCAGTGCTTCTAAGGTGTCCTGCAAAGTGTCGTTTTTGGACTGCAGCCCCTGGATCTTCTGTTCCAGTTCCAGCGTCAGATTCTCCAGCTCTCCTTTGTGCTTTTTCCAAACTTGCTGCTCTCCTTCCGCCTGGGACAGTTTCGAGACGAGCTGCTCTTGGTCTTGAATTTGATTTTTTAGTTCACTGATTTCTCCATCCTTCTTCTCTAGTTTCTGTTTGTCATCTTCTACTTCTTGAATGAGGCCATTCACAGAAGATTGCAAAATAATGTAATTACTTTTGGTCTCGTCAAGGCTTTGTAGCAACTGAGCCTTCTCAAGTTCAAGACGATCTACTTGACCACTCAGATTGTGTTCTCTGACCTTCCAGGTCTCTTGGTCATCACACAAGGCTGTCACTTTCTCATTCAGCTCTTTTAATTGTGTTTGAAGCCTATCCACTGCAATTTTAGATTCTTCTTTCATCTGTACTTTTTCTTGCTCTTTTTCTTGCAATCGATTTTCAAATGAAGAATTTAGTATTTCTAATTCGGATACTCGTCCTTGCTCTTTTCGTAATTCTTTTGTCAGATTTTCTTTTTCTGTCCTTATATTGACAAGATCTGATTCCAGCTCTCTCAGATTTGGGGCCATCTCCTCTATTTTTGCTTTTAGGGTCTCCACTTCCGCTTTGGAATTCTCAGCCTCCAGAATCACACGCTCCTGGTTTTTTCTTGATATCTCTAGTTCTCTTTCAAGGTTCTCGACTCTATCCTTAAGCACATCTGCTTGATGCTCACTTTCTTTCAGTTTTCCTAAGACATGGAGCTGCTTCTTTCCATCAGCTTCTAGGTGGACCTTCAGCTTTGTGATGCTACTTCTCAGCTGATGCATCACCTGCACTGGGGAGCCCAGGCTCTGTTCTTTGTCCCTGCCAGCCTCTTGGTCATCACACAAGGCTGCCACTGCCTCATTTAGCTCTTTCAATTCTGTTTGAAGCATCTCCTCTGCGGCTTCGGATTCCCCTTTCATCTGTATTTTTTCTTGCTCTTTTTCTTCTAACAGATTTTTAAATGAAGAGAGTAACACGTCTAATTCAGACAACTGGCCTTGTTTCTCCTGGAGCTGTTTCATCAGATTTCCTTTTTCGGACTTTATCGTGACAAGGTCTAATTCTAAAGCTTTCAGGCGTTCGGTCATCAATTCTACTTGTGTTTTTAGGCTCTCCACCTCTGCTTTGGAATTCTCCGCATCAAGGATCACCATCTCCTGATTTTCTTCTGACATCTGCAATTCTCTTTCAAGATTCTCAACTTTATCCTGAAGTGAATCACTCTTACGCTCACTTTCTTTCAGTTTCTCTAGGACGTGGAGCTGCTTCTTTTCATCGGCCTCGATACGGACCCTCAGTTTCTCAATGCCGTCCCTCAGATGACGCACCTCCTCTTGTGTGGAGCTCAGCCTCACTGCGACCTCGCCCTTTTCTGTCAGTGCAGCCTCCAAGGCCTTGGCGACTGTCAGCTTTTCGTGTTCCAAGTCATGTAATTTGGTCTGCAGGCTTTCGGATTCCCTTACAAGCGATTCTTTCTCTTCATGCAATTGTCCGATTTGGCTTTCCAGCTCACTTTTGACCGAAGACAGTGCCTGTGAGTCCTTTTCCAAACTCTGCATCTGCTCCTGGAGATGAGTTTTATCTTTTAACAGCTCGCTTACGTCAGAGGACAAAGTCTGCAGGAGCTGTGTTTTGTCCTTCACCTCAGCTTCCACCACGCCAATGTGACGTTGACACTCCTCACGATGAGATTCGAGCTCTTGGATTTTCTCCTTCATCTTTTCAGACATCAGATCCAGTTCTTTATATTCTTTTGACAAAGTATCTAATTCTCCACGAAGCTGGTTTTTCTCACATGTGGCCACAGAGAGTTCTTCCTCAAGACAAGTTATAACTTGCTGCTTATTTTCATTGTCTTTTTCTAAACGGAGCTTCTCTGTTTGTACCACCTCTAAGTCAGCCTCCACAGAGCGGGCGTGATGCTCCACACTGCTCTTCTCAGACTTGATGCTCTTCAGCTCATTTGCCATCTCGAGAAATCTCTCTCTCCATTTGTCAACCGACTTGGATACATTATCTTCAGTGACTTCATGTGACAATTTACCTGTGCTCATTTCTAAACTGGAGTTGAGGCCTTCCGAACTTTCTACTTTCGGGTTATCGTAAGAAAAGGATTCCAATTTTTCAATTAAATCTGATTTTTCTTTTTTAAGTTCCTCAACTATTTTCCCCAGTTCCGTGCATGTTTCAGTCTTGGTAGTTAGTTGTACTTCCTGTAGATTGAGTTTTGAGTCTAATTCTTTAATTTCACTTAGCAAAATTTCAACATTTTTGTCACGTTCCTCTATCATGTGAAGTAATCTCAAATTCTCATTTGTTGTCTCTTTTACCTGCAGTTGAAGACTCTGAATGGCTACCTGATTCTCCAGAAAATCCACAGGTACCGAAGCATTAGGACAAGAACGTGACGATGCAGAAGCGCATTCTGAAAAGTCCTGGGCTTCGTCTTCCTCTGGGGTCCCATGACTGGCTTCTGGGGACTGCTCCCTAGAACGTTCTCCTGCGAGTGTGACTGCGCCCGTCTCGGCTCTCTTCTCCATCTCCAGACTGAGGTCTTGCTGAACACCGTTCTCACAAATCTGACGAACCCCCTGCTTTGGTGTCCTCGCTCTCGTTTCCGAAGTCCATTCTTCTGATTCTTCTTTGTCACAGCTGTCGTTTCCTCCCTGAGCATCCTGCAGTTGTGATATATAACGAGGATGCATTTTATTTTTCAAGAAGAATCAAAATAGAATAGGCTTAATCATTACTTTACGGAAACCAGCCTCTTGCCTCTGCTAAACACATCTCTTCAAAGACATTTCCCACCGCAGTCTCCTCTCTCCTTCCGAATACTCAACGCAAACGGACATTTGGGAAGAGTTTTCTGTGAGCAAGGTGCTGAGCCGGGTATTCATCACAAAGCTAAACCCTTCAGCTATTCGATCCTCTACACTAGGACCCATTTAAGTTGCATCTTTTTCCTTGCTAGCAATATTCGAGGTAGCCTAAATGTAAAGTTTCTCTGTGATTATCAAAAAAGAGGCTAACAAATTCCACATAAAATGTTTGGCTTCCGTCCTCAGTATTTCTGATAGTCTTCCCTAAGAGACAGCAGGAAGGTTTCATGACCAGACTGCCAGCCCAAGGACGTAAGCACAGAGACAGCACTTACTATCTATATTCTTAGATACATCGCATGTCTGGATGTCACCTTCCTCTCATCTGTAAAATGGGGATCGGCTGCTGTGACTACAAATGCTGCCACTTCACCACCTGCTCTTCTGACCTCACACAGGCAGACAGAAGGAATAAAGCGAGACTCATCGATGGTACAGTATTATTAGTTTAGCTGGTAGACTAGAAGGACAGAGTTATAAGTAATCAATTTCATAGTCAATAACAAATGTCTTTTTAAACGACCAATAGATTTGTATCAGGACAAATTGTTAGAAAATGTTTCAGTAATATGTAATAAACTTCTATATTTAGTTTCATGACTATAACTCTTACATTAAAAACAGTCTGAAAAGGGCAAGAGAGATGAAAATTCATGTCACATTACCATTCATAAGCTCTAATTTAAGTGTACTTTATTAACTCAAAGAATGAAAATGTACAACATACACATCCTAAAGATGACATTCTGATTCTACCATTTTCTCCAGGAGACTTTAAAAAAATCTTTAGTAATTTCCTATATAATAGTTTAAATGTAATCACTGTCAAAATGTATCCCCCTAAAAGTTTACTCATGTTCCTAAAGTTCGGGTTTGCTTAAAAATAATAATAAAACTTTGGTGTATTTTGTTTTTATGTCCTTGAATCCTAGAAATATTTTAAATTAGATTCAATGTTGATTTCAACATTTACTGAGTAACTACTAGGCATGTAATTGGAGAAATAGCATGTAAACCCATGTACTTACATCTTCTATGTCGGTGCCAAGCAAAGACCGAGTGCTCAGGTCCAGGCCTTGTAGCTGGAGCCGTGCTACTTCGAGCTCCAGTGACAGGTGTTCCGTCTGTTTCTTTTCCGCCGCCAACTTGGACTCCATCTCCACAGTCACGCTTGTCAGCTTCTGTTGCCACTGTTCATTTTCTGACAAATGCTGCTTCCTAAGGCAGTCGAGCTCTTTCCTTTCAGAGCTTAATAACTGTTCAAGCTCTTTAATTTCCTTATTTTTCATAATCTCTTGGCTTTCCATTTTCTCTTCCAGCTTCTTGAGGGACTGCACGTACAGCTGACGGAGGGTCTCAAGTTCTTCGGCGCTGTTCTTTGGGGATGATGGGATTGCTTTCTTGGTCAGATCCTCCTCCTCCAGACTGCAGTAAGATACCTCCTCTATGGTAGACTGGTTTGAGGAAACACTCCCTTCTAAATTATTCAAAAAAGATATTTCTCCCGCCTGTTCTAAAAGATCTTTGTAAAAGGATGATTCTCCCAAACTCGTAAAACTAAGGCTATCTGCCACACGAGAGAATGACAGTGACAGTGAGTGCCCCTCCCCGGGTTCCAGCAGCCCTTCCTTTACCAAGTCACCTTGAGAGTTTCTGAGACTCACTGACAAGACTGAATTTTCAGCCTTTAATGTGTCAACGTAGGACCGTAGCTCTGACATTTTAGAGCTCATGTGACTGTGCTGATCGTACAAAATTTTGTGTTCGCTTTGTAAAGATGAGAACTTCTCCTGTAACTCAGCAAAGTGCATTTGAACTTCTTTGTTCGACAATGTCAAGTGCTCGTGGAAATTACTGTCATCCAAAGGATTTAAGGGCAAAGACTTCTCTTCATTTTGTTGTTCACCGGGCTTATCTTCTGGCATTTCTTTCACTAACTCATCTTGGCAAAGACCGTTTTCATCATTTAATAATTTAACTTCATGGACCAGTTTCTCTACGTCTTCTGCCATTTTACTAGTTGCTGTGATACATTCTGACCTTGACTCATTCAGCTCAGACACTAGCTCGAACTTTTCGACCTGCAGCATTTCACACATTTTCTCCAGCTCATTCAGCTTGTTCATTGCTGTTTGTAGAGCGCATTGTAACTGCGTGTTGTCACTCTGACTTGTTGACAACTCGTGAAGCACTGAAATATACTTTTCTTCGGTATCTTTCTCACAGTCTTCAAGGCCACTCATTTCTTGTGACTGAGCATCTCGCTGGAAAGTCCCAGTTTCTAATTGTCTTCTAATTGTCTCTAACTCGTGCTGCAGGCACTCCTTCTCCTCCTCGCTTTCCTGCAGTTTTAATTCCAAACTTCTTGTCTTAGCTTCTAATTGTTCCAGTTGGGCATTATAACTGTCTAGAGAAGTATCTTTAACTTCAAGATCCATTGGAAGTTGAACGTGACATTTACTTATCGCACTCTCTCTTGCTTTCACAGAGTCACTAGCTGGCTCCGATTCTAGATTTTGATGCTCACGTTTCATCTCCATTAACTTCATCAGGTGTTCATTCTCTTGTAATAAAGCATTAACTTCCTTTTGCATCTTGCTGTGTTCTTCCTTTAAAGTCACAATTTCTTGCTTTAAACCATCAGCTTCCCTCTTGGAATTGTTCAGAATGTCTGCAATCTCAGATCTCAGGTCCTGCTGCACAGCCCCTAACTCTTGTTTTAGAGTCTGGTTTCTTTCTTCAGCAAAAGCTAGTTTTGTTACAAGTGCTTGGTGTTCCCTTGCAAATGTTTCCTTTAGCTGTTCCAATTCATTTTTTCTATTTTCACAAACACTGGTGCACTCGCTTAGCAAGCATTCTAACTTAGAGCTCTTTTCTTGCACTATTTTATATTTTTCACTAAGATCCTCGAATGCATTTCCTGTCTCTTCACATCTTTGTAGTAAAGCAAGTCTTTCTTGTTTGTACTGATTAGATAACTCTGCAATACATTTCTCCCTTTCAACGACACACTGTGAAAAACTCTCGCTTTTTTGGGCTAAGTCCATCTTCTCTTGATTTAAGGTTGCGTTAATTTCCTGGAGAGTCCTATTCTCGTGGGTCAGTTCTTCGTTTTCCTTTTTAGTCAGAGAAAGGATGGAACTCGTTTCCTTCTTCTCCAAGCTCAGCGTTTCGGACAAAAGTTGTAGCTCCTTCAGAGATTCTTGAAGTAAATGGTTGCTCTTTTTTAATTCCTGAATCTCTGCTTGCTCAGTTTCTAATTTTTCCTTCAAAAGTTGCAGCTCTCGTTCCTTGTTCTCCAGGGCAACTAAAGTTTCAGTGAGGACATTCTGATGAACAGAAGTGTCTTCTTGTAACTTACTAATGCGTTGACTTGTTTCAGCCACAAAACTTTGATGCATCTGTTCTGCTCTGACGAGGTTTTCCTCTATTTCTCCTCTGATTTGCACCAACTCTTCACACTGCTTTTGCAGATCGGAGTTCATCTGCTTTTGAGATTCTAGTGAAGACTCAAGGGAAACAACTCTATTTTGTAAGATGGCTGAAGTTTTTGGACTTCGGTCTGCTTCTACATGGCATCCGCCCCTTTCTGAAGGCATGCTTCGTTGTTCTCCAGTTATATTTGCAAAGGAATTATCTATTGCGGACTGCTGTTCAAAAGCCAAAAGACTTCTGTGAAGAGCCTCGTTTGTCACCAAAGAATCCTTGGATTTTAGCAGAGCCCCGAGTCTCTCACATTCAGCGTGCAAGTCTTGGTAACGCTGGTCTTTGTCCGTTATTTCACTTGATAACAACTGGAGTTTGTGTTCTAGATCTTCAACTTGCCTAGTAAGCTCAGAAACTTTCAAACTCATATTTTCTATTTCCTTCTTATGCTTCTGATCTGAGGACTCTGCTTTCTGCTGCAGTTCTATGTAAGCTTTTTTCTGTGTCTCTACCTCCACGTTCCTGCTGTCGATCACATTGTGAAGGTTTCTCATCTCGACGTTTAGGTTTTCTCTTTCAATCTCCAGTATTCTTACTCTCTCGTTGTATTCGTTGCTTTTAATTTGCTGTGTCTTAAGACAAGTTTCCAAGTGATTAATTTTACTCTGCAAGCTTTCCTTGTCTGATTCCATCTGCTTTAACAGTTGTTCGTTTTCACTTTTCCAATGAGAAAACAGAGTTTTCTCATCTTTCAATTCTTCATATTCTTTCTTTTTTAACTCCAAAGCACTCAATAAAGCTTTGGACTCTCTCTCTGTTTTGCTTAACTTTTCGCTCAGTTGTTCGATGTGATGTTCCCTCTTCTTCAGAAGGTCTTGAGAACAATCACGCTGCTTTTCCAGATCAGCTATGGCGAGCTTCAGTTTCTCCAAAGTCAAGGAATTCTCTTGCTGATTGATTTTTTCTTGAAGATCTCTTAACATGGTTTCCTGAGAGGTATTCTTA
>NW_024349225.1:2630007-2776002 GCF_902729225.1 Pteropus medius | reverse complement strand
AAAAAAAAAAAAAAAAAAAAAAAATCCAAAGAAACTAACGGCTTCAGGAGCCCTGTAAAAATTGACATTAATGCTTGCGTACCTCCTGCAAAGTAGACCACCTGGCAATTACCTCAGTTAACATAAAGACATGAGAAATAATGGTCTTTTTAAAGATGGTATTACGTGTATTCATCTTCTTTCTAAGCAGCTTAATAAAGTGTTGTATAAACTACCAAGAGATTGTTTTCCTAAGCACCTGAAACTTTCTTTTCCTCTTTTTCCTGGTATGTGTTTATGTATGTGGGTGCAGGCACACCTCGTTTATCATGCTTCGCTTTATTGCGCTTCACAGGTGCTGCATTTCATTTTTTAAATTGAAGGCAAGCCCCTCCGCCAGCAGAAAGCTTACGACTCACTTTATTGCGGTGGTCTGGAACTGAACACAATCTCTCTGAGGCATGCCTGTCTTTTTTTTTTTATCTCTTTTCAAATACTTATTCAAAGAGAGAAAACTGTGACAAAAGCAGCCATGAAATGGAAATACCCCTTTTCACTGTGGAATGATTCTGATTTTCCAGAAAAGTAAGTAACTACTCCACCATTTTAGTCAAAAACCCGTAGGATTAGGCGTAAGTACGAAAGAGTAAAAGAGCTTGCACAAGAGTATAACTAAGGAACAATATCACCCTCATTCCTGTCCCTTACAGTAAGGGCGGTGTCACTGAATGTGAGAAGCATCTGGAAGCTTTTTCAAACTCCATTATCACCTTGTTTTCTGCCCAATAACTCACCTCTACCCACTGGTTCCACCTAGTTGAGAATAATCTCAACGCTTTCATTCAACAGTGATGGGAAAGCTTCGTATTCCTCACGTGTTGAGGGAGAATAAAAGTTGAGAACCTCAACAGCAGATGATAAAAGTAGCATGTATTCTAAATGCAGGTGTTACGGTAAGTGGAAAACAGCTCCTATGTTTGCCCCGTTAACCTCAGTCTACTCACTGAGTGAGGGCTCTCAGTGGGCCACAAGGACTATCAATCACCTCTGTGTATGAGGAGGACCTAAAACAATGATACTTGTGACCAGCACTGAAAAACGCTCAAACCTTCCCTTTTCCTACGGTTTTCTTTCAAGAAAGATTGACATTCCTACCTACTGTTATGGGAAAACTGAAAGCTGTCTGGGGGAAGATTGGAATTCAAAAATAGTCCCAGACAAGTGTGATACACAATCCACAGGTCAGGTAAAAAGAAATCCTAGATGTGCAAATACCCCAGGTAAGAAAATCAATGTACGTGAAAGACATCTGGTACACGCGAACGAACGTGAAACTAATGGTGTATTCGATTTGGTGTCTATAACATAATTCTGTGGCATTAAAGTACGGAATAAAATCATTTCGTCAAGTAAGTCATCAAAAGATAATGGTCATTAAGGGATGGGACAACATGCATTCAACCTGGGGACTTCCATTAGAAGAGAAACGGGAATGAGTGAGGAGATGAGCGGTCTGGATATAACTAAAAAACGCACTTGAGATACAAAGAATAGCACTCTGGGGCGAGAGAGAGCACTGACAATTTACTTTTGTAAATTGTGAAAAATATTTACCCTTCTGGTTTCAAAGTGCTGAAAACTGGGTATTTGGGGACTCAGTGTGTTCCAATAAAAAAAAAAAATGTCCAAATATCATTCTGGAAACTAAAAAGTAGAAGAAGGAAAACCTTCTCCATGTCGATTACAGACATCTTTCTGGGAGAACATACGGAAAAAAAATTCAAAGACGTTTCTAATGCCATCCATCCTCCCTCACGGAAACATTAGCTTAATGGAAATAAATAACTCTAAAACTCTAAAAAACACTAAGTTTACTTACCCCTCATTTCTTCTACAGAATTCTGGCTCTGACTCAAACACTGTTTGGTCTTCTTCAGTTCCTCCTGCAGGTGGCACACTTCTCTGGCACTTTGCTCAGACTGACTCTTAAGGAAGCCGTTTTCCTTCTTCATTTCCTGAAGCACACATTTACTTGGTTATAATCAAAACAGATGCTCAAGAAAATTATGACTTCTGCCTTATTAAGGGCCCCGAATGGGATCGTTTGTGTGCCTCACTAAGGCAGGAATCACTTTCCCTTTGCGTACTTAATGAAATGAGACATTCTTACTTAAACCAAACAATTTTATGAATACTAGTTAAAAAAACAAAAACCCCAAATCTAAAGATAATCTTTTCTTTCAAGAAATATATTCCTTTGAACTTTCCGGTTGTCCCTAAGTTTGTTCCAAGAGTTAGCTCTTAAAGAAAATCCTACTGACACAAGTTCCAAGTTCTGATCACACCTGAATGATCAGATACGTCTTTGCAAATACTTGGAGTGCTAAGGAACCAAAAAACCCACGTGACAAATTGTTGCTTTTCACTGCAAATCCACCTTAAGGTTCACTGTTATGGGGATGTCTCGATGAGTAAAATTACCTTCAATAAATGTTTATCCAGAAAATCTACAATGGACAAGATGCTGGAATTATAATGCCCTGGAATGGGCATTATAAAAGAGGTAAATGTAAGACAGAATTTCTGTCCGCAGGACGGGTACGGCAGTGGGGTAAGATGTGATACTGATCTCATAATACACATCAGGATGCGGCTAACCACTGAGAGAGCTGAGTGCTCTATGGGCAATCGGAGGGCTGGAGCATGGAAGGAAGAATCCATTCTGGATGGGAGAATCTGAGCTTTGGGCACCCGATTAAATGAAGGAGCCATGCATCGAAGTGCACGTAAAGCAGCAGAGACGCCTGTGCAGCCCCACTGCATTATCTAGGGAGACCTGCATGTTTTCCTGACTCTTAAAACCAAGCAATATTTGTATGCCAAATAAAAACACTATTGATGATTAACCACGTAAGACTCACACAATAAATATTACAAATCCTCTGTTTCCTCAACCTGTTTTTCGACTTTAAATGATTTTATAAGTACCTCAGCCTATACATACACCACCGTCTGGACTACGGGGAATTGACATATACCATTACAAAATGATAGAACTCAGCATCTCAGGGAAGAAAAAATTCATAAGGCTAACTTTTTAAAAACCGCACTTAAAAAATACCCCTCTGAGAGTAGGGGAAATTTTAGAATCTTAAAGAAACAATTAAGAGCCATCCTCTAAAATCCTACTGCACCGTTCGAAAACAGATGGCGCTGGCATCGTTGTGCTGGAAGCCTGCCTTCAATTACCAGTCTGGTTACCACCAGCAGATGGGCACCGAGGTAGCAAAGCCAAATACAAGGAGAGAGAGAATCTGGCTAGTAGAAAGCACTTGAAAACTTGCTGGCAGATGCTGTGTTCGTGTATAGATGTTCATTTCATCATCAAAATAAGACAGAGCCTGTTGTAGTTATGTTCCTGTCTCCTTTGTCCCGATCCTGCCTCTCCCTTCTATGAGCTCGACTAAAGGGCCGCTCCAACCGATCTCAGGACTGAGAGGCTCCGTTCACACCGCTCAGTGCTAAAATCTGCAAAGAATGGTCATTAAGATGCAACGATGTTATTGACGCAAACTAGTACCATTAACTGTCGACATTGTAACGCTATCGTCGCTTGTTTGCTCTTCAAGCTCAGGATAATCACCATCGCATGAGATCACAGATGTGAAAGGAAAAATACCTTAAAGCACTTTAGCAAGGGTAATGGGGCATTATTAGCATTCCTTCCCCAAATTAAACAGCGGCCAGATCTGCGTGATCGGTGCTAAGGTCAGCCAAATGAGTTCAACAGAAGAGAGTAACTGGAGTTTGACCACCTGGGTTGACTTAGCATTCTCATTTTGCAACTTGTAAAATATTTTTCTTACCCTTAAAAAAAAAAAAAAAAAATCAAATGACATCTACAACTGGAGGAGGGACAAGAAATATGGGAAGACACCAGGTGCAAAGCTGGGTGCATCCCGGAGAGGGGAAAACTTATGTTTGTGTGTCTGTTGGTCTCCATCCACCTCCGTCCATAAATGAAGACATTTAAATGAACAGTGAGTTAAATGGAAAGATTAAAATGTCTATCTCTATTCTGGCATTAGCTCCGTAAATATTTGTTTCTAACGAAGAAATGTTCCAATCCTGGGACCCAGCAGGCTTCAGCTACGGCTATGACCAACCCAAGAATTTTAAAAGGCCAGGATTTAGAAAATGAACATCTGAAAATGGAGCTGTAGGCTGCCATCCATCAGCAATTAGTTTTCTGTGAGGCTATAGCCACTTAAGACTTGATTGGGTAGCTCATTATCAACAATGAGTTAAGCATACAAGGATACATTCTCCTAGGCATCTTTTGCATCCTCATATGATTTGCAAAATTGGGCACTAGTCTGGAAAAACGTGACAAAAATCCCTATAGCCACAAGGCAGCATTAGAGCTGAGCGAGCTTTTCCACTCAGATCGACTTCGGTTTCGGGGCAGCAAGGGAGGCATCAGCGCCCAGGGCCAAGACCAAGCAAATTTCAGTTCCTGTGTGGTATTTCATGATCCCACCCACAAATGAGGCTTCATATGGCTGTACTGGGGAGAAGTCTATACTGTGAACAACGGATGGATGCAAAGATGTGTTTTTCCCCCTCTACCTCATCATTCTTGCCTGCCAGAACAGGCTCCTTAGAGGACTCGGTATTAACACAGATCCCCACGCTCAGGAAGGCCCCCGAGCAAGTGTTCCCTCATCTTGGCTGTCAAATGGTGGTATATTATGGCCCAGCCTCAATACTGTGGGGCTGGCACTGGATGTTGGATGAGCAGTTTATCTAAAAAACCTCCATTCAGTTTGATGCTAAATGTTAACTTTACCCTTGGTTGGGCCATTAAATCATGTTTCCAATACTGATAGTTTCTCATAGTGCATGGCATATTAGTTTGCTAAACACTAACAAGGAAAATTCAGTACAACTGTCACATTATTTCAGCATCCAAAATCTATCAGCGTGCTAAGCTTGTTTGTCCTTACTTATAATTAGATAAGGAAAGATACCCAGAGTGAAAGAATGGAACAGGCAAGATTTTAAATGTGAAAAAACTCAAATGCTGTGTTCTCTGGTCATCATTGTCTGCCTGTGAGTGACAGCAAACAGGTCATAACAGTTGTGAAGATCAAAGCAATGAGCAGGAGGACCGTAATAATTTATTCAGCCCTTATGTGCCAGGCAGTGGCCTAAGCACTTTACATGCAATATTTAATCATTAATACAGCTTTGAAAAGGGAGGGATATTATTAGTCTCTACTATATGCAGGTGAGGAAAGTCAGACTCAGAAAGGATAAGTCATTGTCCCAAGGTCACACAGCACACAGGCGGCAACTTCAGATCTCGCTCCCTCTGAAGCCACCGACGTTGTATCGTTAAGTTATACCACCGCACTGACGGGGTCGATCACTTTTCTGATGCCAATCCCAATTCGAAACGCAAAAGGCAGCTAGCTAAACACACTGAATCCTTGACATCAGCCTCAAAAGAAGACACATACTCACAAAGTAAAAAAAGACACTCAGTGAATTCTCTGGCCCTGTGCTAGGCGCTTCCACACGACTGCCCTCACTGGAAACAGAAATCGATGGACTATAAGCGCAACGTGGTAGGCATTTAACTTAGAACAGGCGCACGTCCACCATGGACAGCTCCACGGCCGCCGACCCAGACCATGCAAGGGACGCCCAAGTCTTCAGCAACACCTGCAAGACGTTCAGCCCGCTACTGCGCCCTGGCCAGGCAGGCAGTTTTAAAAGTGTTTGAACCCTCTTAACCAGACGATTGCTTCTACAAAATGCTTCCACCAGGCCGCCAGTGGATTTGCGGGAGAGTTCCTGGCTGAAAGGGAAGCTCACAGAGGGAAGAGTTCGGTGCCAGTCTGCCTGTGGAAATGTTAGCAGAAGCATCTGTTGGTTGGTCTCCACTGGCCAAAAGGCAAACATTTGTTTTGCTGAAACAAAACACTTCCATTTGAAAACTGTTCGTTGATGAAACCATAATCTGATAGGAAGTTTTCTTCCACTCGGGTTGCTGGAGCAGTGGCCTCCTGTCCCCAGGAACATCACCCCTCTGGGGCCAGCTGCGTTAACAGTCACTCACTTGTTTGTTTCCTGACAGATGTTCTGATTTTACAATCACGCTATGTTCTTCAAAGCCAAGGTAGTAAATACATTTATACTTTCCTTACCTGCATAAATAACTGTTCTTCACAGAGAATTTTGTGTTAAAAAGAATCTTTACGATATAAAAAGTGACTGCAAAATATTTTTATAATAAGTGGAAAATTTTCTTTTCCTGGGACATTTGATAGAGAAGAGACTACTACTCTGCCGTGCTTCTTCATAAAATTACAACGCTGATTTATGGTTCTATTCAAATTGTTTCAGTCTATTAAGCATCCCTAAATGGTTCTTAATTAAGCCGTTTTAAAATAAACTCCAAGACACTAAATAAATTCAGAGAGAAGCTAAATTTAAGTATGAAAATCCCATCAGTAGAAGCAAGATCAGGCTACTCCTTGTACGCACACAACTGGGGACGCCTCAGCCACCATCCTGTATAAAAAACACGAACTACAAAGACACTGTCGACCATATTCGCAGATGCTCACCGCTAAGGCTAGTGCTGACTTTTGAAGCCAGAATAATATGATTTACAAATACTTGGTGTTTTTATAAGGATTTGAAATTTAGAAACTCTTCATCTGTCATTACTTCTGTTCATTTAAATGTACGACTTGCCACAAAGTTTTTAATATCGGATGACTCGAAAGCCAACCCTCGGAAAAGGGACTTAAATTATACCTCCCATCACCGATTTCGTTTCTTCCCATTTTAGAAAATTCCTTGTTTTCTTCCATTCTTCCACTTCCCAGAGGGTCTAAAACAACCTTTTTCTAAAAGAGTAGTATGTGTTCTTAACACAGGTTGTGTTTTCCTGTAATTGCTACATGGATGTTAGTGATTATACCAGAATAGAAAGCGAAAAAAGAAAAGACCATGTCCTATGCCGCAGGTTTTATAAAAATACTTTGCCATTCTCTTCTGGCAGGTAAGAGAGAAAGTTACGTACGATCGTGATGAGCTACTGAAAACAGCGTTGAGATTCTTTCGCCCTCCTACTTCATCCTGAAGAGACGCTGATAATTACTCAACTCTGCTCCTCACCTCACTACTTCTCCTCAGCTCCTCCTCCTTGGTCTGACTCGCCTGCAGCGCCTGTTCGGTTCTGCAGAACTTTTGCTTAAACTCTTCCCATTTTTTTTCTAGCTGGTACTTCACTGATGTGACCTACGAAGAGAAAATAAGGCCGAGTTTCAGTTTTCTGTTCTTTTTACATAATCACTGATTCTTTGTTAATAAGAAAAATCATGAGCTAGAAGAACCGATGCCATCTATTTTGGCTGAGACTCTTGCTCCGAGAGAGACGGGGAGTGACTGCCGCGTTTTGAGCAGAGCACTGAGTGCCGTGATCGGACGTACACGCCGCAAGATCTCAGCCCCGGCTGCTGGTTCAAAGACTGAGGAAGAAAGTGCAGACCAGGGAGGCCAGTGGCGCGGCTGGCACAGCAACCCGGGTAGGACGGCGATGTCTTAGACCAGACACGGCACTGGAGATGGTGAAAGAAGTTGTACTGAATATAAAATACAGACGGACATAAAAGCCAGGTAGGTTTACTCTCAGCAGGGAGGCGCGTAGCCCGTGAAGGGTTTCCAGGGTGGCCGCCAACATTTCTATCTTCTGACACAGATAATAATTAAGAGCATGCTGATAATTCATTGTCGAACATTTAGTCTATATAGATGTTGTGTTTTAACACAAACAAGTTTGCATACACTATACACATAATGCGCAAACACATATACACACATGCACATAAATATGCACGTGCACACATCATATACACAAATAGACGCACATGCGCGTGTGTGTAAACAAAAGTCGAGTTGGCAAAGTTTTGGCCATGTGAGCGATGTGAAGAACAGAACTCTTCTTTACTGAGAGGAGAAAGACTAAGGGAGGAGCGAGTCTGAAAAAAACAGCTGGAGTTCTGTTGTTAACATGCGAAGTGTGAGATGCCTGTTAGACATGTGAGTGGAAATACCAGGTACACATACTTGAAGTCTCAAGTTCAGAACAGGAGCCCGGGCTGGAGGTACAAATATGGGAGTCATTATCACATAGTTGGTATGTAAAGCCATAAAACTAGATAAGATCATTTTTGGAGTGTTAAGTAAATTGATTATAATTTTCTATGCTTTGACAATTTAGGGGTATAAACTTCCACCCAGTGACATGACCAAGAACCACCAGAATATCAGAGAACGACAGAGACCTTCAGATCTGAGAACCTAACTCATCCTCCTTTCTCTGAATGAGAACCCAAACCCAGAAAGGTTCAGTTTGCTTTCTTCTTTGACAAGTAAGGAAAGTGAAGATAGAGCATTTTCTCCTTAAAAGCATCCTGTCAGCTGTGGTCTAGAAGTAACACGTATACGGAAAACGGGGGATTAGTTAGGAGAGAGAAGGAGTTAGAGCCCTACTTTATCCAGCTCAGCCTGCAGGACGTTGTGCGTGTTCTTGGCTTGCTGTAACTCCTGCGTGAGCTTGGCTTTCATCTGTGTGTACTCTTGGTCCAGCGCCTGGAAGGAGCGCTGTTGACGGGACAGCTCCTGAAAAGCAAAGACACGCGTCAGACGGACGATGGTTAACAGGCAGATTCCAGGTGAGATGCGAACATCCCACAGGACACGCTGGGCTGATGGCGCAGGAGACGACAGGGGGCCAAACAGGCCCCCCACTTAATGAGGAGCATCGCCAGCCTCAGCACTGGTCCCAGTAATCGAATCCAGGGCTCCAAGGGCCAGCGAGGAGGTCCACCAGTTGGCCAGGTGGACGCTAGCCTGCTTCCCTCATCCCCACTCTTCTATCGATCTTTTCTATTTTGAAGTATCTGGGGGCAAAAGAGGAGAGCTGAGCTGTGACTGTCACGATCCAGCTGAGAAATCAAACATACTCAAAAAACGGGGCTTAAAATTTCAAATACCACACATACCACTTAAAATTGAGAATGAGAAAAATGTATGTGCCGTGCCACCGATTAACTCTAATAACCGCATAAGGACACCGATCGACATCTTACTGGAAGTCGGTCTCACTGGAAGACCGTGGCCCCTCAGTCCCTACGACACTTTCAGGCTCGCTCGCCAGACACAGGCCGCTGTACCTCCGGAAGGGCATCCTCGGCCCTGACTTGTCTGCCAACCTCTTTCCCCATCACGTCAACTACAGCTCTGATGTCCATGTCCACCTACAGGCTCCGAAAACAGCCAGAGAATGTAATATAAATTCCTTCACGACAGAGCGTTCGAAAGAAAGGATATGATCCTTTCCTACTCGGTACCAAATCCCAAACAAATCAGAAAATAGGAATAAAAAAGAACATTCTGACTATTAAGTACTATCTCCAATTAAAAACTGAAAGATGGAAAAGTGTGACGAAAAAGGCATCGACCTTTGCCTTCCTCACTGAGCACCTCTCCTCAGAGAGCATCCCAAACGATGTCACCGTGACGTGCCCACAAAGCCTTGCGCACCAACGCCTCCTGAATCCATTCGCCTTACCTCCTGAAACGCCTTTTCTTTCTCCTTGGCTTTCTGTTCCAGAGAACACTTGGCACTTTCTGCGTTTTGTCGCTGACAACTCAAATCTTCAGTCAACTTTTTCAGTTTTTGTTCCAATGCAGTGCACTAAGGACAAATAAAAATGTTCAGTACAAAACAGGATTATTCGAGGAAAGAAACAATATTTTGAATTTTTAGAAAAATTCCAAGTTCTGGTTCAAGTTTACTATTGTTGTTTTGACATTTTTACTTTTTCATAAAGACTTGGGTTTAAAACAATAAGCCATAGACCAAAACCATTATTATTTTAGCACACAGAAAATTTATATAAGGGAAAGATTAGCAAGGATATTGGACTATTTAAATAAATACTCCATAATTTGCACTATGAAAAAAGAAATCAGAGTGTCCGAATAAAGATTCATCAAACACTCTGTTGCACTGATATGAGGTTAAAATGCAGGGACGTTCACCTATGTAATTTGGAGCCTGTGAAATAATGAGGGAGTTCTCATTACTCTCAGATGGTAGTATGTTTCAAGCACAATAGATTTTGCGGGAAATTGTAAATATTAAAACGCTTTTTTCCCCCACAATGCTCCCACTATGCCATTTTAAATCTCTGGAGGTTCACAGCACTCCAGAGAATATCGAATCTGGCTTTTCACCAAACTGCCATAAGCCACACAAAGAACATTCTCTTGCCTTTTTACAAAGCCAATTACATCTTTAAAAACTTTTTTTTAAACATGAACTAAATCAAAATTTAGGATGCTCTTCTACAATTAAGTTGGAACAAATTGGTCTTAAATCTTCAAGTGTTGAAATGAAACCAGTTGCTCTGTCCTCTCCATGGTGTTCGCACCCTTAGACTGCCCTACAAAACAACTCGAAGTTCCAGGAAGAATAATGACGCTTCACATGGGTGGGGGAGAACACTCCCTGGTTCTGATGAAACGTGCCCCAATGTGGCAAATCTCTCTACTGATATGTGTCTCTGACACTCATTATAGTTTCATTTAGAAGCATAAGAAATTTAATGGAGAATTCGGAGGAAAGAAAACACTGTGATGTGTGGCCAGGAGACCAGACAACTATTAACTAACCAAAGATGAGAAGAACAAAGCTGGTCATTAATGACTAAATGACTTCACAAATATCAGAATTTTAAAAATACCAAATTCAGAATGTAAAATATTGAGCCAGTGCTTCAAATTAACCCACTGCCTTGGATATTAAGATGGCTCAGTCATTATCCTTATTGTTGTTGAATTTTTAAATCCTCAAGGAAAAGTAATATAGAAATTATAATAATAATATAACTGAATTCAACAAATATTTATCAAGAGCCTACTATATGTCAAGCACTGTGCTGGGCACTGGGTATACAGCAGTAAACAACTCAGATAAAAGTCACTGCCCAAATGATAGCCCAAAATTTTAATGGTTGACCATTCTCAGGGGGAAAAAAACCACAAATGGCAAGGTAAATGAATGAACCCTTGGCGCCCTCTGCTGGTCTTCCTTAAAACTGCAACACATTCCATTCAAGGATTTCAGAATCAAATTTTTTTTTTACTAGAAAGCATAGGTTAAAAAAGAGCTTTCAGAGGGTATTTATTTAAAATTTTTAATGCCATTCTGATACTGATGTACAGTTCATGTACGAGCAGCTGACCACTAGGTGTCATGAGTGTTCCATAATATTCTAAAATAGTGTCCAGAGCTCAAGTTCTTGAAAATAGTAGCATATGACGCTGGCACTCAGTGCTCTGGTGAGTTTTTCATCTGTAAAAGGTTGGGCGCTGAACTCCAGGTGTGCTGCCGGCCCAACACAGTTTCCACCTGGGTTCAACAACTTTGTATCCCACTCGGTTTATAAATCCTTGGAGAAGAATCATACTAGAAACAGCATATGTTCACTAAGGAATGTGGTATTGGTTTTGATTAAATAAGGCCATTTTATTTAATAGGTAATTCTAAGAGCAGATCAAGGAAGAGTATAAAACAAGCATAATATGATTTCAGCGACATATGTGACAAGGTCCTATTTGTCCTTAGAGGCAAGACAAAGAAAGGTAGACTGAATTTTCAGTTAAGGTGGATTTGTAGCTCAACAGAAACTTGGAATCCAGGAAGCATTGAACAAATAAGCCTTAAGAACCTGGAGGGATAATTTTAGTAGAAAGACAGAGCTGTGTTCTCAGCACCGCCCTGGTCAAATATTTTAATTCATGATCTGGTAAGATGAGAGCTCATCAAAGATGTTAGCTAGAAAAAGGATTCAGTGATTTTGTCACACCAAACCAACAAGACAAAATATGAAAGGATAATTCTTATATATAGAGAGGCCTGACCTGGAAGAAATGCAATGAGTTTAATTGACAAGGAACTTGATGTAATAATAACTAATATTATTATAAGTTCACCATGTGCCAAGCACTATATTAAAACCTTTACAGAAATTATCTTAATCTTTACAATGATCCTATGACACAGGTATTATTAACACCATTTTATCAATAAGGCAACTGAGGCTCAGAAATTAAATAGCTCCAAAAGCAACACAATTGAGATGTGGCAGAGCCAGGACCCAAATCTTTCTAACTTAGAAAACCAATTTACAAACTCAGACTGCACAAAGAATAAATACATGGATCAAGGTAGGTCACTGTCCCATTGACTCTCCCTCTACTGCACCCTCATACATCTAATCAATATTTATCAAGAACTTCTCTCTGCAAAGTACTGCATTACGACAATATCTAAAAGTGAACCTGGACTTCCACTTCCAGGAAGACGGGACGGATGTCCACTTCCCTATTCTCCCTGTCAAGAACAATTAAAAACCCTGAACATTACATTAAAACAGACATAAGAAAGCTCTGAAAGGAGAGAAGACTGATTGGCTGGGGACTTCAGGACCCAAGGGGAAAACACGATGGTGTTGAGAGAAAAGAACTGTCAACCCAGCATCTTTATACCCTGAACAAGTATCTCCCAGGGTGGAAGAGGAAATCAAGACATTCTCAGAGAAAGAAAAACTAAGGAGAACTAGTGGCCAGTCGACCAACCCTAAAAGAATAGTTAAAGGAAACTTCCTTTCTCGAAACAAAAAGGAAAAGATGAAAGAAGGAAACCTGAAAGAATCAGGAAGGAAGAGGAAGATAAGCAACAACACTGGTGTTTCCTTCTCTTCTTCAGTTTTCTTAACTATGTTTTGATGGTTGATGCAAAAATTCTAACACTGTCTGATGTGGTTCTAACTGTAAGGAAAACTTAAAATTATATTATAAATAAAGGAAGATAAAAGGATGAAAAGAAGTAAATTTTCTATAATTCCTTACAGCTGGTAAAATGACACCAATAGACTGCCATAAATTCTATGTGTGTGTGTGTGTATATGTATGTATGTGTGTGTGTGTGTGTGTATATAATGTAAGACCTAGATCACTATAAAAGTTCTACAAAGATATACTCAAAAGCACTATAAATCAAAATAGAATTATATAAAATGTTCAAGCAACCCACAGGAAGTCAGGAAAAAAGAAAACAAATAAAAAACAGAAATAGAAAACAAAAATTAAAATGGCAAACTTAAGCCCTGACCTATTAATGATTACATTAAATGTAAATGATCTAAATAGGCTAGTTAAGATGGTAGTGGAAGAGTGAATTTAAAAATATACCCAATTATCTGCTGTCCACATGAAACTCATTTAAATATAAGATAGCCTGAAAGTAAAAAGACGAAAAGAAATACATCATACAAACATTAATCAAAAGAAAGCTTGAGTGGCTCTATTACTATCAGATAAAGTAGACCTCAGAGTAAAGAAAATTACCAGTGACACAGCCATATCATATAATAAGGGTAAATCTACAAAGAAGACATAGAAAACCTAAATATGCATGAACCAAAAAACAGACCTATGAAATATATGAAGCGAAACTGATAGAACTGAAAGAAGAAATAGACAATTATGAGAGACTTTCAACATCCCTCTCTCAATCATCAAAACTACTAGACAGGAAATCAGGAAGGATATAGAAGAATTCAACACCATCAACCAATAGGAACTAATGACAGTTTTAGAACACTCCGACCAATACATTTATTTTTCACGTGCCCATGAAACTTATTTCAAGATAGACCATAACCTAGGCTATAAAAAAAAAACCTCAGCAAATTTAAAAAAAAAAAATTGAAATCATAGAGTATGTTCTCCAAACACAATGGAGTCAAACTAAAAAACTTAACAGAAAGAGGAAAACACTTATAAACTAAACAAGATATTTCTAAATAATCCATGGGTTAAAAAGAGGAAGTCTCAAGAAAAAAATTTTTAAATACATTGAACTGTATAAAAATTAAAATACAATATATCAAAATGCGTATAACAGTTAAAGCAGTAATGAGATGAAAACTTATAGCATTAATGACTATATGAGAAAACACTCTAATCGATAATCTAAGCTTACCACCTCAACAACCTAGAAAAAGAGCAAAATAAACCCAAAGCAAGCAGAAGGAAATAAAAGCAAAAAAATCAATAAAACTGAAAACGGAAAAATAATTTTTTTTTAAAAAATCAATGAACGAAAGATCAGTAAAAGATCAACAAAACTGACAAACCTCTAGTAAGACTGACAAAGAAAAAAAGACAAATATCATAAACAAACAAGAGATATCACCTGACCTACAGATTTCAAAAGAATAATGAAATACTACAAACAACTCTACATAGACAATTTAAATGCAATGAACCATTCCCTCTAAAAACACAAACTATCCCCCCTCATCCTGTATGAAATAATTTTAATAGCCATATAACTATTTTAAGAGTTGAATTAGCAATTTTAAAACTTCCAAAAAAGGAACCGCCAGGCCCAGATAGCTTCATGGAGAATTCCACCAAATGAAAGAAGAACTAACACCAATTCTACACAATCTCTTCAAAAATTGAACAGGCAGGAACACTTTCAATTCATTTATGAAGTTAATATTACCTCTGATACAAATACTAAAGACAGTTTACAAAAAGAGAAAATAGCTGACCAATAATCCTCATGATATAGACACACAAATTCTTAACGAATTATTATTAGCAAATAAAATTCAGAAATATACAAAAAGAATTATACACCATGGCCATATCAGATTTTTTCCAAGGATGCAAAGCTCATTCAAATATTTAAAGCAATCAATGTAATTCGCCATATTAACAAGGTATTATTTTATACAACTATATATAATTCTACAATTATCTTACAAAGAGTAAGTTTTAAAAGAAGAAAAAGTCTGCCTCCAGGTAGCTAATAGGAGATACAGTGGTTTTTTTTACCTACTGCCTTAGAAATATCTAGGGCTTATTAAAGGTTAATTCCTTAGTTCTAACAGGATTCAGTTTGCAAAGTTCTCAGTGATGCTGAGTTAGCCAAGTGTGGGAACTACAAGGCTCTCACACATAATAACATAATAACAATGAAAAGGTCTTAAGGAGATGCCAGGAGAAAAGATCTCACTGCATTAGGTGAGGGATGAAGCTCACGGAATGAGGAACACTTCGACAGTATGCCAGGAGGAGGGTGTGCCAAGCAGAAAGGCAGATGGGGGCAAAACACTGGGCCCAGATGTGGGTTATGTTCAGGAAACAGCAAATGAGCACGGGTGAGCCTAGAAGAGAATTCCTTCTCCGCTACACTTGTCTCCATATACCATTCTATCTACGTGACTTCTTTATCTGTTACAGCTCCATGGGGATGAAGCCCGTTTCCTCACTGCTCCAGCCACAGGTCTAGAATAGTGCCTGATATGTGTGTAGTAGGCAGTGAATCAATATTTGTCAAAAATGAGTCAATGAATGAATAATAGAAAAAAGAGGCAAGTTGGAGCTTGAGAAACAACATCACCCACACACACAGACGGCTGAGAAGCTTGGCCTTAATTGGAGCCTTAGGACTAAATGGCCGGAGCACATTTCCCCACCCTCTGAGATGGAAGAGAGAGTGAACTTGTCACTGGGCTGGGAAAACATGCAGTCCAGAACTGACCCCTGACCTACCCACTCTAAAAGAACCTACCAGTTTGACAGCATCAGTACTGCCTGATGTATTAATAAGGTTCATTACAAACATTTCCTTCATAAATTTAAGTGTAAAGTACTTTCCAAAGAATTGCATAGAAAAAAAAAAAAAGAAATTTTTCAACAACTCACGAAAAGTCAAGTACCTTGGTTGATGCCTGGTCATACTGTGCTGTCATCCTCACTAGTTCATCTCTACTTTTATGCAAAACTTTCTCTTTTTCATTTAATTCCACTTTCGCTTTCTCTAGATGGAGCTGTAATTCTTGACATTTATTCACTTGGCTTTTCATTTCTTTTTCTTGTGTTTGCAGACGCAGTTCCAACTCACTAATCTTGCTCCTTAGGTCTTAAATCACAAACAAAACCCACATTTCAGTGTATTTTTCACAAAAAAATTACAACTAAATTCAGAATATACCATTTACATTACACACAGAAGCTCCTTTAATTGAACTTAATGTCGATGGTTAGTCTCTATTGTTATTTCTATTCGAATACCCTACAGAAAGCAGGAGAAACAAACTTATCACAGAGAAACTCAGGGAAAAATAAGTTTCTAAAATCATGACTATTATCTAACTGAGGCTGCAAAAAGTACATCATATATAACACTCCTATTTAAATTACCACTTGGTTTTATACAGCAGCAGACTAATATTTGTTTTGTGCCCATATCATTGCAAATAAATGATAAACAGTGAAAAATTTGCCCTCCCATATTCTTGGGTAGCTTTACCTCTAGTAACGATCAAGACAGTGTGAATCTCCTATACTGCCAAAATTAACAATAATTTTTTTTTCCCCACATACACACAATATTGGTTCCAACGGCATTGGCAGTGTGACAGCTCTCACCAGCGAACACTGACGGTGATTTTCAATATATCATAGCACTGGAAATTATCATAGTTTGCAGAGCAGATTCCAAAGCACCACCTGGTACCCTTGGCTGTCAGCTGCAGTATGGTACGGCAGCCAAGGTTACAGGTTTGCTCCCATATGGACAGCCTGGCAACGCAGAGCAAAGTTGTTCTGCAGACACATATGCCACACCTCTGGCCCAGACCAGCCAGAACACAGGCCTGTTCCACGGAGCACAAAAGGAGCCAGATGAAAAGCATCGGGGGTTGTCAGCTGTAACCAACTTATCCTGCTTCTGGAAAGACAAGTCAAAGCCACTCATTCTACTTCTGTTGTCGTTGTTGTTGTTGTTATAGAACAGCTTATGTGTTGTTAGAATCCAACAGAAATACTGGTAAATCCAAATTGCTACTTTCCCCTAGTTCTTGACCAAGGAAATGAAAACAGTGGGATAAAATAAAAAGCCTTTACTCGAAAGGATGAAATTTTATCTCTCTCTCTCTATATATATTTCATATATATGTAATATGTATATATCCGTCACATATACATATTATATCCATGTACCAGCCACTGTGAAAAATTCTCTTTCAAATCTAATTATTGTTATTTTCTTTGGTATAATCAAATGCTCTGTCCTATTAAAATCTTCAAAATATATTTTAAAACTCTTGACTAAGGGATTTCTATTTGTCTAAGTTTAGTCATTTTAATTAGGTTTCGTTTTCCCAAACCTTTACAGAAATGCTCCTGGCTCTGACAGTTTATGCTGGTAAATTTGGAGATACTTTTCCAAAAGAAAATCTGTCTTTGATTTTTATGCATTTGATTTTATGCATTTTCTCAGGACTCTGAAAAGGGACTCCGGTAATACAACAAAATTACTTTGCAAGGGAAAACGAGCACATTGGCAAATTAAATGATTACATAAACCTGTAATGCTGACAGCACTCATCCTCCTTTTGAAGGCTGCAGGGCACCAGCTTTTTAGTACAAGTAAAGGTACATTCCAAAACTGTGATATCTTTTCTCGCCGAAAAGACAGAATTACACATCACCAGACTGGAATGCTGACCGCTGATGTCTATCTAACAAAACACATAAGCATTTTCTAGGACTGAAAATGTCAGGAATTACCTCCGAAATTATCACAAGAAAATCTAAACTTAATTTAGCTCAAGAAATCACCTTGATTCTGGGCTTTTAATTGATCCAAAAGATGAGAATTGCTCGAATTATCACAGAAACTGCTATTAGCATCTCTCTTCCCTACTTTCAAAGTTGATCTACTTGGAGTCACATCTTGTTCTCCAGAAAAGTGAGATGCAGAGAAATCTCTCCTGATCGGAGTTTGCAGAGCACTAGATGAAAGACGACTTGGGGTCTTTTCCTGTTGCCATGAGAACACAGACGATGAGGCCTGGTGTCGGGCAATGTCCCGGTGATTCATGGTGTTTTGGGGAATAGCCTGGCTTGCTCTCTGCAAAGACAGAAACTCTTTAAAGCCCTTTAGAAGTCACAATATTCGAAACTACTTATTTTCAAATAGAACATAAAGCCATGCCACGAAGTTAACACTTCTACTCCGTACCAAGAAAGACCATTCATCAAGTTGAGGGAACCGTGAAGCCCCAATATCTAGCGAGATTTTCTAATGGTTGGATCTCAGCATTAAAGGGTTAAGCCATTATCACTGGGGCTCAATCTGTTTCAAATGGGCTCAGTATTTATTCTGCATCCCTCAAATACTCCATTAAACACACATGGAGTATTTGCTCTCATTTTGAATTCTGGAATTTGATTTTCCTTTGCCCATCTTTGGTCACCTCTTCCTGCAGCTTTACAGAAAGAGAATCAAAATTAAATATTAACCTAAAAAGCTCTTTCAAGAATCTCACTTTGAACCATACCACTCCCCCCAAAAATGTCATATAAGGTATTTTTATGTTATGTAATATACATTTGCGGATTTTCTACTGCTTTGAATCCTTTTGTTGTTCTTTCTGCCTCCATTCTGACAAAGACATGGTTATAGATGCTGCATTATATCTTTTTTTTAGTAAGTATGTTTCTTGCCACAGGGAGGTTTAATGTTTATGGAGACTCACATTCTCCACAAACTCTAGAAACCAAAGCCAAGCAGGACTGGTACCAGTGACTGACCTGGATAATGAAGCACATGTTTCTAGGACAAACCCAGGAATTATTAATTTTTATTCACCTTGATAAGCAATATGCCTTTGCTATATCAAAATTTTGGCGACCACAAAACAAGGATTAAAGGCACAAAAAGAATTTAAATTGTTAAATCTCGAATAGGTACTTTTGATCCTCAATATTAAAGGTATCTACTTATAAATTCAGCTTTAAACTATTTGCTAAATTTTGCCATCTCTCCAAGTTCTTATGTTTAGTAGAAATACACCAAAAATGGTAAAGGACAATTCTGTAGATAACAGGTATTTTCAGGGTCAGTTCCTAAACTAGAAGCAGGGGTTTCCAAAACATGTATTTTATTTATTTTGTTGACCTCAAATTACCTACCTCTCTCTCTGCTTATTTACCCATGTCAAAATGGAGTTTTAAAACTGTTGTCAGCAACTTATTTAAAAGAACTAGAGAGATTACATTGATGACATTCTCCTCTGAAATAAACACTTCATAAAAAGATCCTCAAACCCCACGTTCTCGGTAACAAGGACCACAGTCCATCAGAAGAACGGAATATAAAACAATTTCCTCCAAAGCTGGAGTGTCAGGAATGACTGGTTCTACCCTCTCCAAATATGTTTCTTATCATTATATCTCAACAGGGAAATAATTATGTTGCTACGGTTTTCATGGAATTCAGTGGACGTTTAACATTCAGGGATAAACTCCCCACTCTATTTACTCACTCTTTACCTATTTTTAAATTAAATATCATCACCAATGTGCCAACTGCAAGTAAGGCAGGTTTTTCTCTGACTCTGTTCTATCTTATCTCACAGTACGTCTCCACCTGCATGCTGTTAGAAGGCCCACAATTAACTTACTTTGGCCTGCAAGGCTTTCACCTCTGTCTCTAATCTTTTTCGTTCTTCAACTTCCTTATTATATTTTTCTTTTAGATCTTCGTATTTGGAACCTAAACACAGACAAGGAGATGTAGTTTTATGTCAATCATTGATATAATGACAGAGTTCATAAAGTAATAATCATGACAATAGATAGTCTAGAAATATGTATCTTGGTATACCGGGAGAGAATATTTTAGTTAAGGCAACAGATGTTGACCAAATTACTCAAATATCAAAACACATGGAAACATAGGTGTTTTGAATATTCTGAAGTTGATTTATTTTTGAAACATATCATATCATAGAAGGATAAAGTGAGAAGTTTAAAGGCTTAACCTGATGATTCAACATAGTTCAACAGATATACAAATGTATAAAACAAGTAAATGCACTTTCTTAAATGCCCAAATTAGATGTTGCATTCAAAGCTGAATTAATTCCTTTGGCGGAATTAAAATTTCAATAAAAGGGCTATTCACATAAAGGGGAAAATCCTTACCGCTACAATGCTGACTTGGCGTTAGTGGAGTTGTAAATATTTTTTGTGGTGTATTGCATGGATTCAGAGAGACATCTGCAGACTGCGCAGCTTGTTGACTTCTTTCAAGTTCAGATTTACACCTGTCAGAAAAAGGCCCGGGAGGATGATGCCAAATCAGAACAAAAGCTACAGAATACCAACACCATACGTTCCTAGAGAGTAATAAGCTTACGAAAAAACCGACCAAGAATTCTTACCATTTCATTTACCCAACAGACCTTTTTAAAAAGAACTAACTTATGTGTCAGACATAAACTCAGCCCCCCATCTTCAAAGGACCTCATTCTAGTTAGGGAAACAGATATAAACCAATAATTACAATTGTTATAAAGGTTATAATAGATACCTGCAATACCCACTATAGTACAAAGAGATGGGAGGCTGGGGATTCACTCCAAGCAAATTTTGTATTCTAAGCCAAAGAAAGACACAGGGATATTAAAGAACCCAGAACTTTAGAAACTTAGGGAAAAAACTGGTATCCCTGAAGCATGGGCTCAAATCACAAAACTGGATGTCAAAAGTCATAAAAGCAGACATGATATACATACCATGTATTTTGACATTTTAAAAACACAGATATGAACATCAAGTTAACACAATAAACCTAGAAAAGATATAGCTGGAAACGGTTACAAAGACATGGGGAAAGTAAGCGACATGTTGTATACATGTACAAAATATCCCTACCATTTAAGTTCTGGAGACCTGTCAGAATCAAACAACCAAAGTTAAACGAGGATTCAATTCTTACAAGTCTCTAATGAGTCCGATTTTAGATTGACACGAGAAATGAACACCCTATCAGAATGGCCAATGATGTTCACCTCCCCGAAGCAGGGAGTGAAAGAAGCAGTGAAGAAAGCGCCTGAGCGCCCCAGCTGCTCCCAGCCCCAAATTCAATCTGGGAAGAAAGAGGAAATGGATGAGCTGAAATGGACTACTCGGCAAATCGAAACATCACATTTGGACTCACACTAGGGAACAGCACTGTCCAATAGAAACGTTCTGTTCACGCGAAAAAAAGCAACAAGAAATCAGTGAATTTCATCTTAACATTTTATTTCACTCATTTTCAAAATACTATCATTTCAACTTATAATCAATAAAATATTAAGACGTTTTACTTTTTTACTCAATCTTCAGAATTTGGTGTGCATTGTACACTTACAGCACATCTCATTTTGCACCAAGCCACGATTTAAGTGCTCAACGGCCACGTGTAGCCAGCATCTACCATACTGGACAGCGTGGGTCCCTACACTGCCAGACATGTAATAAGGTTTGTCGTCCTAGAGATGAACCTTGCAAAACTGAGGTCTCTTTTCCCTCTTAAATTCACCTCTCACCCCTTTTCCCCATCCTTTCATTTAAAAAAATAATAAAAGTTCATTTTCTACATTAAAGTATACCCTATTATTTTTATAAACATTTGTTTTTCATTCTCCTAGGGAGAAAAACACAAGCCACTGCCACCACCAAAAAAAAAAAAAAAAATTAAGCTGTTTTCTGCTAGGTTTAAGTACACAAGACTGCCGATATCCAAAAGTTTTTGACCAGCATTTCAATTCCTTCAACCTAACCTGTTCCTGAAACCTAACCAGTGGCTGCTGATGAGGAAATAAGTTCCCGCCCTGCACTTGAAAGTTACCAGTGAGAATTTTCAAAGCTATATTCAATAGTTTTTGTAGTCTATAGTTTTTACCCTCTTAATTTTATACTATTGAAAACTACTCTTAATAGCTGTTAAAGTCTAAAGTTTATATAAGTTTATGAACTTTTATCAACACCTATAACAATATCATAAATAAGAATATTTTTAAATTAAATGTGCTATGGGGGTATGCTAACCCATGATGATGGTGACAACTGATAAAAATGATCCCGATAATGCTAACATTTAACAGTTGCTGCATGTCATTTACAACCCCGAGCACTGTGTATCTGTCTGCAAGTATTGCTACCAACTGGCACTTTGCAATGAAATATAGAAATTTATACAAAAGCGTCTTTTCCTAAAATGTTAAAAATGCAAACGTTTCTGTCTAACTTAATAAAACCAGTATTTCTAAAACTTGCAGCCGAAATGTGCTTTTCGAAGAAATAATTATTCCAGCATACTGAGGTGAGCTTCCTTCCTACTTCCTTAGCACCTATTTTCCAAAACGAATGCCTATCTTTCATTCATTCATCAAATATCTGAGGACCTACAACTGCCAGGTGCTAAGGATACAGCGATGAACAAGACAGACAAGATTCCTATTCTCTCGGAGTCTGAGATGGCAGACAACAAAAAACTCAAGGAGGTAGAAATTTATCATTCTAACATGCAACTTATAGCTAGCCACCTTCCTATGAGGACAGAAAATAAAATCAGAAAAAGATTTCTGAGACTAAGAAAGATTCAGTTAAATGCAATGTAGAATCCTGGATCAATTCCTGGAACTAAAAAAAAAAAAAAACCGACTACTGGAAAAGCCAGTGAAATTCTAAAAGTCTGTAGTTAATAGTATCACATCAATGCTTATTCCGGTTTGGTCATTGTACTTTGGTTTTACAAGATGTTAACAACTGTTTCTGAATAAATCTAGTTATTTAAAAATTTTTTTTTAATTTCTAGGTGTGCATTTGTAAACTCAACAATGGAACATTTGCTAAAGTTTTTTTTGTCTTTAGCATTTATGGCTCCTTGTTCTTTTGACGAAATTCTAATATTAAAACAAGAAGATATCCATAATCTAGCAGTGTTTAGGTCCCACTAAATCTATTTTGATAATGCCTCTAGTTGTTTGGGTTTTTTTTTTTTTATGGAAAAGCAGTAGTAATGAATACCTTTTATTGCTCACATATGGTACTGAAACTGGCAAACTGACTATGTAATGATTAAGATCCCTCTCAGATGGACATCTCAGCAGGACTGCCCTTGACTTCCCTCTCTTTCCAGCACAGGTGGGCACAGGACTCCCACCACTCTCTTCTCGATATCCTCCATCATTCTGTTGTCTTGTATCCCATTACTGTGGCCAAAGACAACCCTAAATCAACTCTCCTGTTCACCTTCTCAGCATTTACATCCCAAATGCTAAAGAAAAAAAAAAAAATCAGACAACTGTAGATTGGTTCCTCTATAAATTCCTGATCTCCAACCTCAGCTGAGCCCTCGGTGCTCCAGCCCTTTTATAATTCCCTAGTTCTCTCTCTCATTCTCTACAATAGCTTTTCCACTCAGAGAAAACATATGCTGTCTGTATAAGCAATGCTTTAACTTCCCTCCATCTTTCCAGTAACTACTATTGATAGTTTTGATATTTATTATTGTGTCACCCTGCAATACAGTGCCTGGCACATGAAGCAGATGAATAAACATATACTGAATGAATAAATAAGTGAGCAACCATTTAATCAATTTATATAAGACTGAGCCATGCAACAATACAAAAAAGGAATTTTTCTCAGATTATTTATTCCACTGGAAATATATATATTTCACAACGTATAATTACGTCATTAAGGGAAAAGATAAATGAATACATACAAAGACATCTATATAAATATCATTCAAAAATTAATTACCTTTTAAGTTCCTGTTCCAGTTTTTCAATTTGTTTTTTGCTTGAATTCAGTTGTCCTTCTTGGAAATTCACTTGTGACTCCTTAACTTGAAGTTCATGAGAAATCTTCTGCTTAGCCTTCTCTAGATTTTCACATATTTCCATCAAGCTTTGGTTCTCTCTTTTCAGGTTTGTACCTTCAGTTTTCTCATTCTCAACCTAAAGGGGGGAGTTCAAAAGGAAAGAGTGTCTTATCCATAAATTTACCAAGTATTATTTATAAAAATGAATCGAACACTGACATCTAATTTTCTGAGGTATGGCTGTAATAATGCAGATATCAATCCTTGAGGAATGCATATATTTAAGATGACTCCACTTCAAAGCCAATAGAGAGATTAAGTTCTACAAAAGTTATGTATTATGCTATGTTTGGTCACGGTTACACGTGCTCATCCTAGAAAAAGAGGCTTTAATATGCTTTGAAGTATTAATAAAACAAAAATAAGCCCTATAAATCTCCCTTAGCAATTCATTCTCAAGTTTGACTGCTAAAGCCAGTTATTGTAGGAAACCGTAAAATTCTCCTACAGGCAAAAACTACTTTGTTGGTTAATGTAGAAGTAAGAAGTATTTGTTTTAAGTTTCCATTTATGAGTCCCAAAGAGATGAAGTCTGGGAATAAATATCAAGGTGAAAAGTCCACTTTCAAAAAGCGATAGCCATTTGTACTGCAAAGTGCTCTAATACTGTCCCCCAGACTCTGAATCACAGTCCTTGACGGTGTGGAATCCAAAAGCAATTCTCAATTCATGGTCCCTATCAGAAGTTAAAATGGAACCCAGCAGCCACAAATGTTAGCAGGTTAAGCAGAAATGAGGACAGGGAATGGAGAAAATGAGATAATTAAAATGACTCAAAAAAAGGAGGTTGGGTCATTACCACCTGAAGATAGCAAAATCATTTTTCTCTAAATTTAAAAGGCCAATATGAAATAACTAATCCAAACAATGAGCAGTTTTAAATACCCGCATTTCAATGGTACCTTCTGTTTTTGCTTCTGCAATGCAGCCTCCAGAGTGTCAAGCTGAAACTGCCTTTGCTGCCTTTCTTTCTTCAGTTTGTCCAGCTGTCCTTCCAGCTCTTGAATCTTCTGAAGAGCTCTTGTTGGCAGGCCTTCTTTCCATTCTTCCAAAGCCCAGCTCATTTTGCTCTCCTTTTTTTTATTATTCAAACATTTGTAAACAAACTGAAAAGAATAACCAGATGTTGGTCTTACTATAGTAAAAAAAAACAAAAACAAAAACAAAACAAAACTTAAAGCCTCACAGACTAAGGAATCTATAGAACCCTCTAAGAATCAAGTTTGAAAACTTTATATTTCAAAAGATAGCAAAGTATAACATCTATCTTCTCCATCCTCTGAAAGGTAGATGGAGAAGATTGTGAAGTACGTAATATGCTTGTTTGGCATCTCCTTGCTTTCTGTTTTTATTTCTCATTTTTGACTTCTTATATGACTACCTGCTTTCTACTGCTCAGTTTGTTTTCATTATATAAAACAAATATTTTACTATAAGGTTTCCGGTGAAATAGGCCCTATAAACAAATAAATGTATGGCAAATTATCTTGCAAATGCTCTTCTTTCCTCTCTTCTCGTTAATTCCCACTGGCTTTTGGTCCCTCTGCCTCTGGAAAATGTTCCCTGGGAAGATCCATAACCCAGCCATAGTCTCTCACGGCACAAGTACCCCCTCGTCTTCCGGGTAGCTTTCATTTGTTGAATTAATGCATGAATGAACAAAGAGTGAATGCCATATTAGTACTAGAATCATAAAATGTGGCAAAGTCATGCTCCAGACAGACCTTGACCAGGAACCTGGTATATAGCCTCGATGACCCAAATCCCAGCTCAGCCACCTATAAGATGTGTGACCTTGGGCATGTTGTTCAACTGCTTTGTGCCTTGGCTTCCTCATTTGCAAAATGGGGATAATAATGGTGGCAACTTCCTAAAGCTTTAGAACAATATGTTGTGATAAGCTTTCTATAGATGTTAGCTATTATTACGTTAGTCCTTAAAAACACTTTCATTTCTATATTTCGGCCTATGATATCATGAGGAAAGTGGCCTATCTCCTTCTCTGCCACATCTTAGGAAATTTAAATCAGCTGGGAGAAAAAGCAGAGCAATTGTTCTTTAATCATTAGCCTTTAGTATTTAAGTGAAAGAAAAAGCATTTATTTTCCAGTTATTTCGGCAACAGGGTAAGAATTCATTTCTTACTAAATGAAATCTACAACCATTTTAGTGTTTTGCTTCAATCGACTTTACAATGAAATTTTTTATCAGAACTAAAATAGTAAAAAGTATTAAGAATTTCAAAAATTAAGAGAAGAAAAGGTCTTGGAAAACAACTTAGATATCAAGCCTTAGAAAGCTGTTTCTTTTCTGCCAGTTTTTTTTTTTTTGTTTCCAGGTGTCAGTTCTTTGAATGCAGCATCTTAAACTCCACTCCAATTTGGCCAGAAACTATTGCGAAGGGCACCTCAAGCTTCGCCACCAACAAAGGACAATTTACACTGTCCCAATAGGCTGTTCCATCCATCCCAAACTAGTTTGCTCAACCCAGGGTAGGAGGGGGTTCCCCAGAGGCACACAACTATAACCTCAACAATCCTGCAGGTCACCGAAATCATTACATCAAGATGCCATAGCCGGCCAAATATAAAAAGGAGCAATTTAGAAAGATAGAGCAGACTTTAAGACATCAACCAACAATAATATGTATGGAGCCACTGGGGCAAAAGGACAAAAACAAAAAAAAAAACACCAAGCCTCAGCAGTAAGATAAAAGGGGCAAAACATAGCGGGAGAGGCGGGAGGAGGGATGGTGAAGAAAGCTCCGGAAGTCAAGGAGGATTCGCTGGACTGTTTATCGCCCTTTCCAGAAAATGCTCTCTCTCAAATATGTGGAAGGTACTCTTCATGCCCAATCACCCAACCCTGTAAAGCGCCCGAGGAAGCTTTTGTGTGACTCTCTCAACCCAGCACCGTAAGCCCGTTTTCAAGCTTTCCTTTTATCAGAATCTCCCATCTCACCAAGAAACCCGAGTCCCCGACTAGTGTCCCGGCTTGAGCCTGAGAATGAAAACTCTGCCTGCTCCTCTAGATCGGGCTCAAGGATAGGACTCAGGTCATTTATTTCTGGGTCCTCATACCATAGCAAAGCGAGGCGCACGGCGCGTACGAACGAAGGTGCAAGACGAAGGAGAAATGCTCTCGCGACTAATAGATACAACAGCCGCCCAGATCTAAACCCAAGCTTGCAGCTCCTCCATGCAGCAGCAAAGGATCGATGTCCACATCTCTAATAGGAGCCACTCGTAGAAGCCGGACGTAGAAGGCTGCTAGGAAATACCTGTATTTTACCTTACAGAGTTGGAAACTGAGGCCCGAAAATGCGAGTTCATGACCGAGCAGCGTCTCCGGACACTAACTAGTGCGAGCCCAGCTTTACCGGGACCAGATTCTCCACTCGGGTCAGGTGGGAGGGGGCGGTTCACGACTCCTTCAGGACCCGGGAGCGCAAACCCTCCGGCATCCCCACCCAGTATCCTCCGGTAGAAAGCCAGCGGCTCCCTCACGCCCACCGCCGGAACCGGGACCCAAGCAGGATGCTCACCTTGCCAGCCGGGAAGGAAAAAAAAACCCTCAGAATCGGGTTCCGGCGCAAACTCCGCGACTTGGACCCCGGGTTCCAATTCAAACTGACCGCGGCCGCCACCCGTTTATGATTCGCCCGCTTCCGGTTCCGACCAAACTCGCCCCCAAGCCTATTGGTCACTTCAAGCAGCGGTGGGCCAATCCGCTTCTGCGCACTCAGACTGCTGCTTTTGATTGGTCCTTTCGGATGGATTTAAAAATCAAGCTCTCGCCACTTGCGGTGCAGGCCGCGGAGACACAAGACTTTTTTGTTGTTGAAAGGAGGCGGAGCCCACGTGCTTTTGCTGAGGCTGGAGGCAGTTTTGAACCTCTGTTTCTGCAAAAAGCGGAATGGGACGGCTGGTTAGGAGGGTGTGGTCTATCAGAGACAGCCAGCGGGAGAGTGCTCTCTGGCGAAAACTCTTACTACTGCACATATATTTCTACTTATTTATCAAATATATAATTTAAGGCGGAGATACTAGGTGTTATGTTTGCCATGCATTTTTCATCCAGTGTCATTCTTTACCGTTCTTTCAGATAAGTCTTCTCATTTTATTTAAAGATTAACTGAAGCACATGGAAGCTATGTAATTTGAGATTAAATTTAGAGCATGCAGAACCTCTGTTGATCATTTTCTAAAGAGTGATTGAGAACACATGTTAGCTGGGATTCCACGGAAGGACATTGTAGCCAAAACTGGATATACTCTCCTTTTTCTGAAGCCCACTGTTTTGTGTGGATTTACGCACTTGTTTTATTTCCCTGTTAGCCTTAAAAAAAAAAAAAAAAAAAGCTTTTAAAGGCAGGAGCAAAACAATGACTTGTTAAATTAATATATCCCTGAAGCTATTCTCTCTGGATTCCAAACTTTCTGTAAACCTCCACCTTTCATTAGATGGTTACCACAGCCTAGACTGCCCCCTACCTTTCAATGAAATATTGCTCCTTCAGGACCCAATTCAAATGCCACTTTCTTCATAAAATCTCCCTATTCTCACCCACGTCTTAGAAATAATTATTTCCTAGAAATAGAATCCTCATACATTATATTTATATCTATGCCTGGCTCCCCCATTAGACTCAAAAATTCCTGTAGAGTAAAATCTGTTTTAATTGATCCTTGCATCTCAAGTAACTCCCTATACTTTGCACATAGTAATTTTAAAATAAGACCATCTTGGGAGGTAAAACTACCATCTGGAGAAAGGCCTTTTTCTCTGCTATCTTTGAATCTTCAAAGAAAGGGGAAGGAGCAAGTAGGCGAGAAGAACTTTTATTGGACACTGCCACAATCAGTGCAGTATCTGATCATTCTGGAATTTGAACCGAATTCTGACTCCAACACCAATTACAGTTCCATTGCTCCCCAGGGTAATTATTCAACTATTTATTAGCTGCCTAAGGAAAACAGAACTAGAAAGACGTGTAATCGAGGATTTTCAAGGTTTGAATGAGAACTTTACATTTACTATTAACTCACTCATTCATTCATTCATTCATTCATTTAGCAGATGTCTATTGAGTGGCCACTGTATAGCCGAGTTTGTGCTACATTCTTCTGTAAGAAACATTAAAGAAATAAATTCACTTCTTGAAGAAGGAAATCATGTGATGGAGATTATTCTAGCTACTTCTATGATATTTCTGCGACTTTATTTTATGGCTCCCTTTCCCTGCCTCTATTTTCCCTGGTTTTGTCTTTTGTTTTGTTTTAGGGGCAGAAGGCGATGAATCCCATCCAATGAAATGTACATGTTTTTTGAGAGTCCATTTTCAGCTCCCTGCCCTTCTCTTTTTAAATCCACTTCCTCACTGAGCCAGTCTACTCTCTCTGGACTATTCATCCACCATCTCTACTTTCTGCCTATAATTTGGGGCTCTTTGGTTCCAGCACCAGGCAACTAAATTAGACCAGCTGATGCTGGCTAAGGATGGGGAAATCTAGAACAAGTGATAGAGCAGAAAGTTGATGACTATGAGTCCTGGCCTCGGGACCAGTTGTAATAGGAGGGACCATAGCTTAGTCCACCAATTCTCTTGAACAATGTCTTTTTCAGAGATTGTGACCACCACACTGAAAGTACAATGACAGAGTGAAATTAATACAAGGACAAGAGGATGTGAGCAGGGGAAGATGTGGTCAATTGCAAGTATTTTTATGACATTCCCTCAGCCCACCTTGATTACAGCCACAGCTGTGGTAGGTAGACAGTTCTGTGTGGGCTCAGACTCTTTCTAGCTCAAGTGCAAGCCATGGATCACTGTAGGTTCTCTGCTCCCCAGCTTTCTCTGAAGCTGAGGGAGTCTACTAAGCCAGTACACGAGAACAGCCAGGAAATGTGGGGGCAGTTATAGCTTCCAGGGGCATTCCTCAATGAATGGGGTCAGGAACTAGTGGATAAATAAACACCTTAGTGTTGCATCTTTCACATGGGTGATTCTGAAAGATCCTGAAAGAACTACACACCTGACAATTACTGCAACGATTGTGAAATAGCACCCTTCTGTTACCTTTTCCTCCCTTCCTGTCTCATTCCCCCTGCTCCCCACTTTACTTCCTGGAATCATCACCCAAATAAACTTCCATCCAAGTCTTTGTCTTTGCTTTGGGAATGGAAAGTGTCACACACATATGATTTATTATTTTCAGCAAGTAAAAAAATCCATCTTGGTTTCCTGAATGTTTCAAAAGCCTCCATTATGTAGATAGAACGTCAGCTACCTCATCTGCGAAATTAGAAGTGTAATCGTAATGGGTCTGTCTTGTGCAGGTGGTTTTAGACCAGGGGTTTCTGGTAGATAAGGGTCATGCTTTTGTGCTTGTTTTGTGCATATCTGGGCTTCTTTTGACCCCAGAACCATGAATTTAACATATTCTTTGGTACAGGAATTTCAAGGCTTGATATTAAGGGATTTTTGCTCTCTAGGAAAGAAAGGCTTGAGGGATAATATTACATATTATATGATGTAAATAGAGTTGACTACAAAAAACAAACATTCAACATCTTGGCATGCATTAAGTAAATTGATTACAAACCATATGGACACAACTTAGTGTCTAAAGCACACAAAAATATCATAAACTTTCGAAAAGCCTTTTCCATTCTCACCACTAGGTGATTCCCTATGCCTTGGAAAATCTTTAAAAATATCTACTGTCTCACATACCAGGATTCACCACATTCTCTTTTCTATTTCCCTCTCTGTATCCAATGTTCTTGTTTACTCTCCTTTTAAAATAACGTTTGCTTGTTTAGAGGAAAATAACAGAAAAAAATAATGGTCATTGTCTTAATGCTCATATAATCTTTTTTTATTAACAAAATAATATACATGCACATAATAAGAAATTCCAAACATTCAAAAAAGATATAAAAAATGAACTTGGGAACCTAGAACAAACATTGAATATCTACTAGACTAAAATCCTCATTTTGTAGCTGAAGTCAGTGAGACTGAGATATGTATAAAAATTTACAAAAGTTACGGGCAAAAAAATGCAAATAAAGAAAACAGTTTAAACAGATAAAAACCTCATCATTCTGCAATCAATTACCTTATAGATATTCAAAACACATTCTTATGACTCTTGTAATAGTAATTTTTATGAATGAAGTGATGTAATTTGTATAGTTTTACAATTTCAGTAGCAGTTCTTAGAAAAAAACCACTTAGTGCTTATTTCTTCCAAAGTAGTTAAATCAACGTTCATTATATTTTCTATTCCTTGTTTGGAAACCTGATTCTCAAGGAAAGAAAGTGGCTGGTACAGTTCCAAATTTCCAAAAAGACAATAATATAGCCAAAAAATAAATTCGCTCAAGGAGATGGCAGTATTTATTATGATGTGATGATTCTCCCACCCTCTATGATCAGGTGTTCGAACCTTGTAATGAAAGGTGAAGGAAATTTCCTAAACCAGGAATAGAACTTTAGTGTCTCTAAGAATATCATGGAAAAGTTTCCTAAAATGCAAATTTTTAGGCAATACCTAGTTCTGATTTAAAGATTTGGGGTGGCGTACAGAAATCCTTTTATGAAGCACCCTGTGGTCAATAGATGAGGTGAATATACTTCCTGGTTTACTTCGATTGTCCCGGCATCTATCTGTTTTAACATGTGTCCCAGAGTTGTAGCTGTTGTTGCTTTTAACAGAATATTATTATTAATAATTGTATTAAAATAAGCCAAGATTGGTTTGGTAGATCGCTTTGTACTTCCACATTCTATCATGGTCTTCTCTGGTAGTGCGTGAGATAGATGTGTGAAAAGCAGAGTGGTTACATTTGAACTATCAGTAATAACCCCTCTCACTTTTTCAAAAACCGTTCTTGACACAGGAAGCTAATGCCTCCATTTTAAGGATAGCATACAGGATGTTGGCTGATAAACTGTGGTTGCATATAGGTGGCTTAGGACAATTAACATTTCTGGTCCCAAGAGCTTATTACTACTGCCCCTGGTGGCGATCTGGTGTATGAGGCAGTTGTGCCTTAGCCCAGAGTGTGGGCCTGCAAGATCTTGAAGCCGTTAAAGGGCCAGTCTGCCAGCCTGTGGAATTACTGAAAGTGGGAAATCAGAAATTTGATGAATGCGAAATGTATGTGGGAAGTTGGGGTTAAGTATGTCTTACATAGAGTGATGTAAACGATCCTGCTAAAGTGGTTTACCATATACTAGACCTACAACTATTATTTACTTTATTGTTTGTTTATTATTGTTTAATCTTGTTAAAGATTTTGCAATGAACCCTCTCTGCAGCAATGAGCTCAAGAAACAAAACAGAACCAAACGAAAATGCATGTTTAGAGAAAAATTAACTACAGAATTTTCATTTCTCAGTAAAGTTGATGATGAATACATAATGACATAGAATATTTGCCAACATTTACCATTCACCGTGGGACCTGTAGTAATGAATTTATTTACAAGTCATAAATATACTGTAGAGGCCACAGAATGCACTTTAAACTTTAGACATTATTTTAAGGTTTTCTTGGACAAGTATGAAATATGAAGCAATAGCTGTTAATGTGTTTGGTTTAATTAACAGAACTCTGCAGACAGCTAAATGACTCCTTTTTTATGTGGCAACAGATGCTTCAAATTAAAAATTAACTAATTCCAATAAATGTTAAATTTTTTCCATGAAATTCACAGAATCAGAGTTAAAAAATTTCATCTGACCTTATCGTGAATGCTATTATAAATTCAGTTTAAAAGTTTAACATTGAAGATAAAATTATTTGTTTTGTGATAATCATATGAAAACAAATTCTGCATATATTCTATCTCTTGTCAATAAATTCCTTGCTAAATAAAATCTTTTAAAAAAATTTATAGAACATTCTATAAAGCTCTCAGAGAATTGCAGTTATTAAAAACAAAATTTGGAAATAGGGAGATATTGAAATTTATCCTATAAAAGCAAGGGAAGAATTGAATATATTAAACATTGAGAGCTTAATCAATTCAATTTTGAAATTCTATAATTGTGCCTTGGAATATCTAGACTTGTGAAAAAATATTTTGATAGGGCTTCTTGTTTTTATTTCATAAATGTATATTCTGCCCCAGAATGGAATGAAATTAACAAAAGCTAACAATTTTGAGGTGTCTACAAAATATTTTAAATAAATATAGAGACAATTTACTGAAAAGTTTTGTCTTGTAAATGTATTTGTTTAAAAAAAAATCTAATGTGAATGGAGGCAAACATAAAGCATCTGTAAAAATATCTCGGCTGAACTATTTACACATTTCTATAAAAAAGAATAAAATTGAGAATCTTCATATAGCAGAATTTGTTCTGAGCTTACCGTGAATCTCACTACCTGAAGAGCAATATCTCAGTTGAAAAGATTGTGGGCTACAGAGAAGTGTCGATTGAAAGAGATATGGCAAATTTATGAAAAAAATATAAAAGACCATATTGAAAAAACACATTCTTCAGAAATATTTCGGTAACAGAGTATTAGCAAATGATAATGCTAAAAGACTGAATAAAGTATGGACATATATACTAACAACAATGATTCTGCTTATATTATTTTTAATATTCGGATAATCCATATAAATGTTTCAAAATCTTGCTTTAATACACATGAATATATGTTTTTAAGAAATAACTTTATTTTTGAAAACAGTTTGCAATTGAACTATTTTATAGTTGTAACGATATAAAAAATTTGTTGGTCAATAAATATGTTAAAAATTCTAAATTTTTAATAATTTTAACTCCCTCTTTTATTCTCAAAAATATCTGAATTTGGCAGTTAAATTGTATAGTCAGTCTACTTTAAGCCCAAATTTGAGAAACGCTTAAATCATTCATGCCCTAAATTGGTGAGAATAGTTCTGAAATATTTTTAAATGGATGGAGAAGGCTCTTTTAGGGTATAGGACATTGAGAAAAAGACCTGAGAATGTAACATTTTTAAACTGAGCTGATTTTAAGCAAAATATAACCTTACATGTCGAGATCACATAGACTTAGTACATTGAATTTCAAGGAGCAGTTAGATGACCAACGAGAATGACCAGGAGTAAGTAGTGTCCCAGGATATGGAACTTGCAGTGCAAAAACTGTGACAGTCTTAGACGAGTCGAGATTGATGGTCTCCCTACATCTATTATATGAATTCAAATCCCAGTGTGTTTAGGTGAGGCCTGTTGGCATGTAAAGAAGGGAAATCATAAATTTTGAGCTTCTGAGTTATGCTTTCAGAAAAAATACTCTTTGCCTTCAGTATATCACAAAATAAATAGATGGCAACTTGTGTGGTTCCCTTATTCCCAGTCCTCGCTTCTTAAACCAGCAAAACCCTAGACAAATATCATATGATGTTTCATTTCCTTCCCTCCTTTCCCTAGGGGAGTCCTGACTGCTGCTTTGTCACACTCCCAACCCTAAAACTACTCTCGATTTTGAAAGTAGATGCAACATTTCAACAGCATCCGGGGACGGCCTGACTTTGTAGGAATCCAGTTCTCTGTGTAGCCACCAGAAAAGTTAGAGCATCGAATCCTAGTGCCTAGTTCAATGCCAACACATAGTAAAATTACAATAAATACATGTAGAATTTGTGAATGATAGATCAAAGGGCCCCCCAATAGCAGAAATCTATCAAACTATACTCTCCCGGCTAACTGGTGAAAATCATCAGGAAGGAAGGGAGGAAAAAAAAAGGTTGGAGAACAACTATTTCCTTTTCTGCCCCACCCAAGAGCTCAGTGGTTGAGGTGAAGTGCAAATGACCCACAAAGAAGCTGAGGAAAACTGTTTATTCCTGTCTCCTTTGCATCTTAGCAGTGGGAGGAGGAGAAGCTGAAGGGACCTAGCTTTTCTCTCTTCGCTGGTATCAGCTAGCCAGAGACTCGAGAGATAAAGGCTATAAAGTTACCTCTTATGTTTTCCCTTCTAGGGGAATTTGCTGTTGAGATCCTAGAACCAGAAAACAGGAACACTGGACTATTTATAAAACAGGTAATCGACGCTTTTCAAAGTTGCATATGATTCTTTAATAACCAAGAGAAAAGGTATTATTTCATGAAAAAAGTCAAAACATGACAGATTATACATTCAGGATGCATAAAGGTGAGCAGTTGACCAGTGTGCATTTGGACAGTGTGTTCCTTATCACCTAGATTCCTATGGCACCAAATAACCAGAAGGTTGCATGGTGTAGGGCTGTAGGTATCAAGCCAAAGAAAATCTTAGCTCCTCCATTTACCAGCTGTGAGACCAGCAAATTACTCAACCCCCACCCCCTCACCCTGCGGTTGTTACGAGGATTAAGTGAGATAATCTGTGTAAAGCTCTCAGCATCATGCCACATGGTAAGTACTCACAAGAAAGCTCTTGGTAGTTATAGTTCTGGAGAGGTTGAATCATCTAATCACCTGTAATTTGTGCTGGAAGAACCAAAGTGATTTTTACACCTCATAGTAAGTCTACAAGGTATGCTGTTGCTGGTTGCGTAATTGGATGAGTCACATTGTTTTCTTTTTTTCACTTCTGTGTTGAAAATAGAAATTTAGGTCAAAGGTTTGCTTGATGTGGAAGAGCCTTCTTATTTGGTTACCTGCCTGAAATGAGAAAGTAACCCTTAATCTCTGGCCGCCCACCTGGCTTCTCGGCTGATGTTGATGGATTTCCTTTTGGGAATCTGAAGCAGGAGCCTCAGGACAGGGTCTAGGTATGGCTCTTAAACCAGGAACTATAGATTAAAATTTAATTTAGAGTCTTTTATCTTCAAGCCCACCAGCACTGAAATATTAAAAAACCCAGAACCCCAGAATTTTTTGGTTGGATTTAACTGACGATCTATGCTTGCGGACAGGGTGCAGTGTCAAGGAAGGCAGCCTGGTGGCAGAGGCGCTTGATGGGCCTCCTGAGGATGACATGGACACCCAGGGCACTGTTCCTACCGAGAGCTCACCTAAGGAATCGCTCTAATCGGCTTCTAGGTTGCTAATGACCATACAGCCCTAATCGGCAGTAAATGAGCACCTATTTAACCAACTCAAAGTCCTGGGGTAGTGGGATCTAACAAGGAAGGTGAATTGCCCAAGTCATTACCAGCAAGTGGCATAACTTGAACTTGGCAGCTTTCCATTTTCCCAATGTTCTCCTTGGTGCATGAAACTGAGTGCTGGCTGAATAACCTTAGGCCATAAAGTGCTATAACATGTTAGCTCACGCTGGGTGGCAACAGGTTTGTTTTTCATGATTATGTAATCTGAATTCCTTTTCCAAGAAACGATTTGGAAATGAATTATTAAATTGGGTTGCCAGCAACTATGTAGTCTAAATGCACATCTGTGTAAACTACGGTAAACTCAGACCCTTCCTCTCAAATCGTCTCCTTACCCATATATGAATCTATAAACTATAAATCAAGTGTGACCCATGAGCAATGTTGTCCAGTAGCTGGCTGAGGTTTAAACAAGGCATTCAAATGCCTACTAAGGCTTTTTAGGGAGGGTATTTGATCTGCTCTGTCTTAAATAGCAACCTAATCAGCGACCTGGGCACTCTGTACCCATATTAGATTGGCTTGAAAAACTAATATGGTGTTAACTTATCATGTAAAGTGTGCACACTGGAGTAAATTCAAAGACTTTAGGTGCTAGGTGGGTATTTATTGACTAGAATGCTATTTAAAAGAGAGTTCACATTGTTCCTAGCTTCCAGGACAAAGCTTAAAACCACGGCAAGTAACTACTTGGGGTTTTGCATTCCATCCTCCCGGGCTCACAAGCAAGCTTCCTGTTCCCTCTGGGCTGGCAGACCCGAAGGCCAGGTGATGAATGGTTTGATTCTTATAGTTGGAGAATCTACTCTGGCTTTCTGCCCTTAAGGTTCTGAGTGCCAGACCAGGTGTTTGTGTGTGCATGTGTTTTTAAGTTCCTCCTAGAGACCTCGATTTCACTTGAGGGTAATATCAGGAGAACAGACTGAGTTGAGCGTTTGGGCAAAGACCATACATAACAAAGATCCACATACTGTGTATATTCCCAAAAAGGAGTGTTTCAGAATCACCAAGAACCAAACTTGGCAAACTCTAATCATTCTCTGAAATCTTCTTGGTAGGATTCAAGAATTAAGAGAGAAAAAAAGAAGAACAATACCAGATTCTTGGGCCAACTTGTTTTTTTTTTCCCCCTTGGGGAAATGGCATATATATTTTCAAGTGGTACGATAATGCTGTGATTTCCTCCACAGCTTGTACACACAGTCGTATGTTTATTAGAAACTGAAAGTCAGTACCAAGATTTCCTCTACTGCCTTCACCAGCTACTGCTATTAAATAGACCCCAGGTCAGAACCTATTGGAAACTGGGAATGAGAGAGGTAGGTTATAACTCAGGCCACGTGTGACACTGTGTGTGTATGTGCGTGTATAACAAAGAGAAAGAGACAGAGACAGAATTTCAGAACTTGTCTTTGATGGAGTAGTTATGAGTCTGCTTTGAATTTAAAGTGGAAGACAAATTAAGAGAATACTAGAACACTAGTTCTTCAACGTAATTGCTAAGGAGAAAACATTAACCTTTTCTTCTCTGCCCCATTATTCTAGCGACTTTCAGGATCTTGTGGCCAAAGCACAAAAGGACAGGATCTCGAAATGGGGGAGGGAGGCGGGGAGGGTTGAATTTTAACTCAGCAGAATTGGGGACTAATTTCCTTGGCAGTTCAAAAGCTCTTAATGAAGGCTTTCTTCCAGACAGAACCAGAGTGGGCCACTACCCGGTCACACTAAGGCCTGTCCCTAACCCTTCTTCAGAGAAGAGGAGGCTGCACCCCTTCTCCTCCAAGGCAGCCCCTCCCTTGGGTAAGGCAGACAACCTTCCTCAGTGGCCCCCACCCCAAGCTCCACTGTGATTGCTCTGACTTTTGTGTCCCCTTCAAACTCTATCCGGAATTCTCTCTCTCCATCTCTCTTCAACTCAACCTTTCGTCTCCTTCCAGGTCCAGCTCTTGGTCTTCAAAAAAATACCCAACAAAGGACCTCAACCCAATGGCACTTGCCTTAACTCTAAAGCCATCATCAAGCTGCTACAATTTTCACTGCTTCTGGTAAAATCTTTGAGCTAGATGGTCAACTAAAGACAAAAGTTCTCTTTTTTTTCCCCTGGATATACTTTTCTTTAAAAAAATAAAAAAACAAAACAAAACAACAACAAAATAACCTATATTCTCTCTCTGCTGACTCTTATCATTATTTACTATACTCATGGAGGAAGAACATAACTGATTTTTCACTGCTGTTACATCCAGGCACTATGTTATTTCAACTTTTCAATTCGCTGTACATCAACCCAAGCCTATATTTGTTTTTGGAGAAGTTCTCTGACATTAGAATTTAAAAGCGTTCCAAAAGAATGGAAGCTGTTTATCCAAAAAGGACAGGAGGAACTGAGGAAGAAATTAGTACGTAGAAACATAGAAGGGCTGTTATATTACTTACATTCCTCTGCTCTGGGAAATATATGCTGGGAAGTAAGATAGAGGGACTTTTCAGAAATATGGTCCAAAGACACTAGGGAAAACCCCTTCTCTATTAACAGAAATGTGCTAAAGCCTTTTAATAAGAAACAGAAAGTAGAAACTTTTTTCTACTTACGCCTCCCTAAGTTTTTAAATCTCCCTTAAAAATAGATCAAAATTCCATAAGAAAGGAATAATCCTTTCTCATGAGTCTGGACTTCTCCGGCCAGGGAAGTCTAAAGGAAATTGAGTGCAGTGGACCTGCAAGGGTGAGCAAGGATAGTTGAAATGCACTGATAATTCGAAATCTCATTTCCACCTCATTAATTTCAAGCACTGTTCCCTCTATTGGTATTTCTAGAGAAAAGCTAAACCAAAAGATAGACCAAACTGAAGATAATATCCTGTCCCCACTCCTGCCTTCCCCACCTCTGAGGTGCTTGGTCAATAGGGTGAAAGGTCATTATCAGAGAAGGAGGCAAAGCAAGTGGCCCACATGATTCACAGCCCAGCTAGTCCCCCCACCATAGCTTACCTGAGCAAAGATTGCAGGTGGCTGTTGCTTATTCAATATCGATGAGAATTAATATGAAAATCATTTCTGGTTGTGATATGTTTCCCATGTGTCAGTACCCTAGATTTCGCCAAATTTGGGAACCTTAGCATAATTATGACTAAAGAAGTGCATTTGACAAAAGTTAGTGAACTTCTGTATATTGATTCCTCGCCGCTTTCTTTGGGAAGGAGGGAATTTTGTGTCATTTTCAGCAAGACGTACCTATTAATAATTGCCTACATTAGAAAGTGACAGGAGCTCTGTCCCTCCCAAACGTTTCCCTCTATCACTTCACAGTATGTAGTTTTCTATTATATAAGAAGGGTGTTTCGCTGTTACAAGTCATAAGGAAAAAAACTCTGTTTCCTTGCAAAGAAAACTTCAGGATTCACAGCTCCTAGGTAACATCTGGATGTCAATCTGGGGAACAGGAGACATTAATTAACTATTCTGAAATAATCAGGCTCAAGTGCAAAAAAGAATATGCCAAGTCATGGGAAGCCATGGTGAAGAGAGGGGAGGAAGTTGAAGCAGAGATGGAAGCAGTAGGACTGGAAGGGGAGTTTTCTGTGCCGGTGAGTCCTACTCAACACTGTGTTGCAAACCTCGCTTTCCTTTCCCCTTTCCTTACTGAGACCAGCTCAGGATTTCCCATAACAGGATAATTAGTACTACTACTTGTAGAGTTTACATTCTGGGAGTGTTTGACAATTAAATGTTATCGTTAATTGGCAAAAGTTTAGACTGGAAAAAATACAGGTGAGGGAGGATTTGCGGAAGCAATTCCTCAGCCCAGAAATTTTATTGCATATCGAGAGTGCCTCAGTCCCACCCTGGGGAGAGTAATCAGGAAAAAATTCTAGGCCCTTATCAAGGTACCTGGTGTGAGGAAATGAGATGCATATGCCAACTAGATAAAAATAAAGACGAAAAACAGTCAAATACAGCAGGGCGTGAGAGTTTTCTGTGTCAACTTGGCTGGGCTATCGTTAAATCAAACACTGATCTAGATGTTAACTGTGGAGGTATTTTGTAGATATGGTTAATGTCTTCAATCGGTTGACTTTGAATAAAGAAAATAATCCTGGATAATGAGGGTGAGCCTCATCCAATCAGTTAAAGAGCAAAAACAAAAACAAAACAAAATAAAACACAAAACAAAACAGTAAAACCTGAGGAAGAGAAGAAAGTCTGCCTCGTGACTGTAGCATGAGCTCCTGCCTGGGATGACCTGCGGATTTCAGACTTTCCACCTCCACCAACCACAATCTGTCTGTCTGTCTGTCTGTCTACCTACCTACATTTACCTCTCTCTCTTTCTTTCTCTCTAATCTCTTACTGGTTGTTTCTCTGAAGAACTGTGATACAGAGAGTAATTAGGGAGGGCCTGAAGAGGTGATATTAAACTGAGCCTCAACGAATAAGGAGCTAACTAGATGAAAAGTAGAGGTTAATATGGCTCTGAGTAGGAAAGAACATAAATAAGAAAGCGAACAGGAAATCAGAATGTCTTAGGCACAGAGAGCGAAAGAAAAATGACCCAAGATCAAGCAGGAGAAGTTTGCAGACATTAAACCATGTAGGACTTATAGCAAAATATTTCAACTTATTTTTCAAACTACTGCAGGAGACCTTTAAGATTTTTATCCTAGAGAAAGGTGGCTGCTTTGTGGAGAAGAGAATGGAGGTCGACACTTAGAAAGTTACTGTAGTGGTCCAGATGAGGAAAGATAATAGCCTGGCCCAGCGTTTTGGCAGAGGAGACAGGAAGATGTGGGCTGGCTCAAGGTTACATGATAGAATGAATGAGGAAGGTGGGAGGTGAAGGCAACAGGGATGCTTCTACTTTTCTAGCTTGTACAATTGGGGGGATGGTGGTGTTACTAATTACAGTAGGGTAGACTGAGAGAGGGACAGGATTTAAGAATGCAAATTAAGAATTTAATTTTGATACTAGAGCACAGAAGAGAGATTTTAAGAGAGAGCTATAAATTTGAGAGGCATCGTTTATGGATGGCATTTGAAGCCATATGAATAGAATAATTAATCATGAACAGAAGACGACTAATCAAGGGCAGAGAGGGATTGAACCCTGGTAATTCCAACGTTTAGATTAGAGATAGGGTGGAGAATGAGTGGCTAGAAAGATGGCAGGTGGGCTGGGAAATGAGAATGCGCCAAAAGGGGTTGTGTTTCAAGAAAGAAGTAGTAGTCAACTCTGTGAAATCCTGCTAAGAAGCCAAGCAAAATGAGAACAGAAAAGCGAACACAGGGTTTGGGACCACGGCCTAGCGCGCTGACTACTGACGTCTGGTGTGTCTGCTGATTTACTTGATGCTTTCTCACTTAGCATTCATTCACAGCCCATCTATATAACAGGCTGACCACTATCATGGCTAATTCCGGGCAATTACTGGGTCTCCTAGCTATTGGTTTTCATACTTGGATCCACGTGGGGGCCTGTTTCTTTTGTTTGTTTGTTTGTTTGTTTGTTTCTGAAGGAGGGAGAGAAGAAAAAAGTTGGTGTCTGGCACCTGGGAATGAGGAAGGAAGAGAAAAGAGATAGGAAGAAGAATGACAGGACGTCCTACATTCCCCAGCCTGGCCTCAGAGATCATTCTGATCTATAGGAAGCACCTTAAAAAAAAGATGAATTGTTTCGAAGATTCAAGTATACCAAATTCTAGTTAGGAGACTTATTCTCTCTCTTACTATTGTTTTCCCCTTGATTACATTTAGCACAATTTGTAATTATGCATATATTTGGTATAATAATTTATTTAACATTTATGTCTGCACTAGCTGTAACTTTCATGTTTGCTATCTTGTATCTAGTAATCAGTATGAGGCCTGACACATAGCAAGAGTTCAAGACATAGGTGTTGAATTAATAAATGATGATAGTTTATGTAGGAATAAAAATTACAATGTTAAGTTTAGAGGCATAAATAAATTACTGAACTACAAGTCAGTGGTATATTCTATGTTTTTCCATAGATATTAATTTGCTACTTGTTTATACTGCTATCCTCCACTAATAGACAAGTAGTAGCAGGCACTGGAAATTAAAAAAACTATATGGGAGAAACACAGGAAATTGAGAAAATTTTACATAATAACTTATTTTTTCAGAGATTTTAGAAATGACAGCCATTATTGTATTTTATCTGTAGAATACCTCAGTAATTACACGGTATTCTGTACTGGTTTTGAGGACTGACGGTTATTTTTTTATTGACATGTACAAAAAACTCCAGATGTACAGTAACCATAGCTCTAGAACCACAGGATGTCTACTACTTGTGTGGTTCCTAGATCATTGGCCAAAAGCACTACTCTTTAAATGGGAGGTTTGGGGAAAGGACATATGAGCGAACTGTAGGAACTTTTCATGCTACTGATACAGAAGACATCTTAGAGAACTATCAGAGAATCATACAATTTTAGAGTTAAAAGAGGCTTTAGGTGAATTCCCTTTAGTGTATAGTTTGAGATACATGGGCCTATAAGTGAATCGTGGGGTTGCATCACCAGTCATTACAACTTGTAATAACCTCATGCCTCATATCTGACTTCATGTCCAGATCCTAAATTCTGTGTGTGTGTTAATTTATATAAACATTGAATTCTTATAGTCAATATTGGTGTATATAACATAAACAAGCTCATGGTTATAGCTTTGATGATTTACCTTGAAAGAGGAACCATCCGCAAATACATTTATTTCATAAATTTGAAATTTTTATATTAGGTTTTCTTCAAAGTGAGGCACAGCTGAGCTACTCTGATGAAATCTCAATTTTAGTGCAAGTGAAAATGTCACTTTCTCCCCTTACAGACTCTTGCTAAGACATTGGTGAGCTCACTATGTGTCACGCAGTGAGGTCAGAGCCATGTGTTCCAGTGGCCCAGGCATGGGTACAACAGCTGGAGTGGAGGGTCTGTTATATATGAATCATATATCCGCATCCTGCCAATTTTTTATAACTGGCTTATTTTTGTGCATTTTTGAGGAAATTGATAGTTTTGTAATGGCCATATGTTCGTACTTTCTTAGTAACAGAATTTGGTTAAGAAGTGACTAATTCTCCACAAATATAGGGAGTTATCTCAATTTTTTTTCTAGAGTACTTGCTTTCTACATTAAAATTGGTACCAATGGCTCTGCCGGCTGCAAATCAATAAAAAAAGAGTGTTTGGTCATATATAAAACACACAAAGATTTAACTTACTTTGAAGAACAGCTATTATTTAGATTAAAAATTTTTTCTGTTCCTTATTTTAATATTGCATTCTTCCTTTGTATGATTTTTAAGTAGAATTCAGTTATATCCATTGATAGATCTTATCGAAAAATGCTATTTTAGCCAAAAATGGTGTTTCTGTGCTCCTTCTGAGGACCACTTTCTTAAATCTTAATCTTGTTTTCATGATTTTATATTATAATATTTTTTAAAGTTTCATGCTAAGTATCATTGAATTTGAATGTGATTTTTTAAATTAAATAATATAATACAGAAAAATGTGGTAATAATGTTCTCTCGAGAAAACTATTTATTGACCATTTTACCTATATTCTATTATTTTAAAAACCACACCCTTCATCTTTATTAAAAAACATGTACTCACTCAAAATTCTATGTTAAGTACAAAAAGGTTTCAGTCTAAACATGGAAGATGTTTAAAAAGCTCCCCCCAAAACATGTCTTACATAACTGTGTATTATCAGCATTAAGCAAGCAGTAGTAGGGGCTTATTAAATGTTTTTGAATTCATGTTAATGTCAGCTACATACACAAAAAAGAATAACAGTCAATATTGATCTGAATATAGTCTGTAATAAATAGATTAAATTTAACACAAATATCATCATATAAGTGTTTATAAGGAGCTTGTGGAAAAACTGGATAGAATGTATGCTCTCCTTAAGTGGAAAAATTTTTCATAAGAAGATTGCATTGATTTTATAGAACATATGGAGCTTGTTGGCAGATGGGTGGGAGTAGGTGGTTCCTGACACGCAGAGGGGCCCTATGAGTCCATCTTCCTGCTTTTTGTCACAAGAAGAGAAATAATAAGATTGATGCGCACACGAGGTGTTTCACTCTCTGTTTCAAAATAAGGTCTGTGAAATTATGATACTTGGTCTCTATATTTTTTTGCATGCTGAGCTTTTTTTTCTTTCTCTTTCACTAGTCTACTGTGGTTAACTCATCAGCAAGCTTAATGGCATAATTCTAGCTGAAATGAATGGTTTAAAAAACTGAATTGATAGGATTGACCAGTTATTTCATCTTCGAATCCAGGTAGATCATGGACCGTGGGGTGTGCACATGTTTGTACTTGAAAAGCTATGTGTAAATTTAATAAAATTTAAAAATCAAAATCAGTAGTGGTGTTCACAATTAAAGAAGTCCCCGGTTATACTTATGGTAACTTGTTTTCATTGACGATTTCTTCCACTCGATCCAAAATAAATGTGTTTCCTAAGTTTGTAAATATATTGTGTTTTCTCCACAAAGTACTTTTGAATTTACTGATAGGTTCAATCTCAAATTTGGTACATATTAAAATGTAATTTTCTTTCCTATATTGTTAACAGTTTAGTATATATACTTCTAGACTTAAACCAAAAAAATCTGTGTATGTCTCACACAAAATGTAGATTGACTGAAAGACAGCATTTTGTAGTAGCTAATGCTTAACTGCAGGTTTTTCTTGTACTTAAAAATATATACATAGATAATATACCTATATCTATGTACCCACATGAGTGTATGTGTGTGTGTGTGTGTGTAAAGTAACACACAAAACCTTTGTTAGTATCAGTACAGAATTAAAGTGATTACCTCCAGGTAAGGTTAAGATGGAAATGGGATATGAAAACAGACAACCCACTTTTTAATTATATACTTCAATATTGTTTATAATAAGAACATACTATGTTTGTAAAATATTTTTCTTGTTTAAATTTTTATTATTATGAGACTTTTAACTTCATTTTGTACAAATACAAATTAACCAGAAGAGTATAATGAACTCCCATATGCCCATCACCCAGCTTCAACAATTGTAAACTCATTGCCAATTTTGTTTTATCTATATTCCCATCCATTTCCCAACTCCTGTCTTATTTAGAAGCAAAACCCAGTTATAACATTTCAATTATAAATATTTTAATATTTAATTCTAAAACAGGACTCTATTTTAACATAAACACAATACCAGTTATCAAATCTAAAAATTTTCATAGTAATTCTTTAATATCTCATTGGTATTGAAAGGCCCTCAGAAATGGCTTAGACAGCTTTTCCATTTTAGAGTTTATTTATTTGAATTAGGAGTGTTCTCTTCCAGAGATATACCATAGGAGATGAGGGAGCTCACAGCTGTGCTCAGCAACTAGCAGCAGATAGAAAAGTAAATCGAGTCCACTGGCAAGGAAGCTGACCAGGGGTGGGGAAGGCCTGGGGTCACAAATAGGAACCAGGGCTGGAGAAAAAAATGTTGTCATTCTGCCCTTTCCCCATCCTGTATTGCCCAAGGCAGATTTCCCTTCCTTCTGGTACTGGGGAGGCAGGATGTCACAGCACAGGCTAGAAGCAGAGGGCTTGCTTCAAGGCAGAGCTCTGAGCTGGTATGATTGCGAGCAGATGGCAGGGAGTGTAGCTGGCCTGCCCAGGCCCTGCGATCCCCCTCCACACATGTCCTGTTTCTACTGCCATGTGGACATCCATTATAACAGAGTGCCTGCCTCCAGTAAAAGATGATTTTTTGAGAGCAGTTGAGCACACTACCTCACCCCTCCCACAAACGCACACAGCAACAAACATACACACCACCAACTGCCCGGAGAAGCACAAGCTTGCTAGACTTCTGTCCCTCTCCACAGACGCATTTTACTCATCAAGGCAGCTAATCATACCGCAGGAATGAGGATGAGCTCAGAGGGCAAATTCTGAGAATGGTGAGTTTGAGGGAAAACAAACACCCCATACCAGAGAAAGCAGAATTCATGGAAGTCAGAAAAGGAATTTAAAGCCAGAATGACAAATACGCTTCAAGAGATGAGAGAAGATACTGGAAATATGAAGTGAGAATAGGCAGTTCAGTAAAAGAATTAGAAATATTAAGAATGAATCTTGTCCGACCAAGACAAATACTGCATGGTATTACTTAGAAATGAAATCTAAAAAAAAAAAACCCCAAAAAACAAAACAACAAAAACATCCTTCAAATCGTCATGTTGTACACTTCAAATATCTTACAGTCCTGTCAATTATACCTCAATAAAGTTAAAAAAAAAAAAGTTAAATTAAAAAAAAGAATCCTGTAGTTTTTGAATAAAGAATCCGATGGACAGCTTAAATAAAGTATCTAGTAAATATCTGAGCTAAAGAATTATGCTGAGGAGGACATCGAGGAGGCAAGAGAAAAGGATGGGGTAAAGAAGAGAAAAGAGAGAGAGAAGGAACTTGGAGAATCAGGTGAGTATCAAAGTCTACTTCTTAGAGACACCGGAAGCAAAAAAAGGAAATGGAAGGAGGCCAATAGTTCAAGCAATAATGACCAAGAATTTGCCAATGTCACACGGCTAGTAAACGGCAAAGCCAGGAGGTAAGTCCAGGTGATCTAGATGGAGCACATACCCTGAGTTTCATTTATCATCTTAAATGCCAGTCTAGGGGAGGAGAATTAAGTTGGGAATAGGGCATAAGGTGGGAAAAAGTATATGCAGAACAGGGGCAACGCATCAACCGGGAAGTGTGTTATAGGTGGGGATAAGTCTGGGTGTCTCAGCTCAATGTGACTGAGGTTCTTAAAAACAAATACCAAAATCTCCCAAACACAGAAACCACAATTTAAAAATAACAGGAATACAGCCAAGTTATTTCATCTCTCTAATCCTCAATTTCTTCATCTCTAAATGGGAGACTATAACCCCAATCTTGCTGTGAAGATTGTATAATATAATACATCTAGAACTTTGAGCACAGGACAATAACTGCATATACGCACATAAAAATTAAATTTTTATTTATTAAAAAATTCGATAATATCTGTTGAAGATCTTCTGTGCACCAGGCAGTAGAATATACTGGTGAACAAAACAGACAAAATCTTTAGGGCGGAAGAGGCAATAAACAAATAAACATAAATAGGTAATGTGAGGGAGCATGAGAGCTACCAAGGAACTTAGAACAGGGTCAAAGGATAGAGAACGGGGTGTGAACACCTGAAGGACAGTTGGGAAAGATCTGGCCAAGGAAGTGGAGCTCCTGGCAGAGAGAGAACAGCAAGGGCAAAGATCCTGGGGTGGGAGAGTACTTGACCCGTACAAGGAGTGGCAGAATGTCGGTATGACAGGAGCAGAAGGACCCAGGGAAGGGCGGTTGCAAACTAGATCAGAAAGGTAACCAGTGGCCAGATCATTTGGATCTTCACCTGTCACTAAACATTCGGTTTCTTTATCGCCATTTGAAAACTTTGTCCTTGCCTGTCCCATGAAATCAGAGGTGTCAATCATGGAGGGAAGCCCAGCATGTGCTCTTCATATGTTCGTCTCCAAGATTTAGTATGTCAGAAGAACCTCTGCCTCCTAATTGTAGCAGAAGACACCTCACAATTGAGTTTCCTAGGCAATTTGCCTTTTCCCTCCTGGCCACAGGAGGTATCTTTAGATCCTCAGTGGTCATTCTAACCAGTCCTCTAATTGCCCTTGTCCAGGTCCTTGGGAATTACTTGGAAATGTTTGAAGTCCCAGAGCCAGTCACTCTCTGAGTCACCCCTTAGTCCAGGGGAGGTAGCCAGGAAGCAGTCAAGTCTTAGGGGAGGTTATGATTTAGCACTGTTGGACTCTTACACAGCCCTGCCTACACCCGAGGGTAACCCTATCCCACCCCTGAAGGCTGGGGTGTCCACATTCTTTAGAAAGACATCCCAAACATGACCTGATCCTTCCCTCCTCCAGCGAAGACTGTTGCTTGTCGCTAATCACAGCAGAAGATTCCTTTCATGACCTGTACCTCTCAGAGGGGTGTTTTGGCTGCAGCTGCCCGTGTCGGAATCAAATACACCCTGTTCTGGTTTTTACCTTCCAGTCATCTCCAAATTTGTACTTAGTCTGGAAGGCTGTCCAATTTTTATTTCCATAAACCTGGTAGTTCAGTTTGCATAATTATTTATTGACACCTTCATCTATGTGTTTAAATTGCATTAAAACAAACAAACAAAAAGCCCATAACTAAGGTGATGAGGGAAAGAACTAATTGCCACCTATGGGAGTTTTATTTAAATTTGGCATCTAGAACTACCAGAAAGAGAAGAGTCAGTGGTCCATAAGATTGGAATCCAGTATTTTCAGGCTGGAAAAGTTTCAGATACAGTTTTAGAGGTTTTAGTTGCAGCTACAAATATTAACAAACACAGACAGTGTCAGAAAGAGGGCCATTTCTGGACTGGCCCTTTTATTCTGAACACCATCATTATGAGAAGGTAAAGACAGACCTCTTAGCTCCAAATATCTTTCTTCTGAAACTGGTGGGAAAGGACTGAAAAGTGCATCCAATGAAGAAAAGGATCTATTGACTTTTTAACTCAGAAATATACTGGTTGACTTGACTTCTTATAACACTGCGCCTAAGCACACTTCATTTCCTATGAACAGTGATTTTACAATTCCACTCAGAATTTCTCTATCCCAGTTATCTTTAGGAACCTGGCACCCATTCCCACTATCATGCCACGAAATGGCAACAGACAGATATTTTGAAGATTAGATGCGGATAATTAGAGCTATCAGTTACCTGTCCTCATGAAATTCCACAAAGGTTTTGATGGCCCCTTGGCCAGCCATGGTCAATTCTGGAGCTGTGTACCTTCGTGAGAGCTGGCCTGGGTAGGGATAAAAACAGGGCGAAGAACAGTTTAGCTCATTTCATGCATGAGAGGTTCATAAGTAACTCTTCTTGGAAATTAGGGTATTTCTGACCTTTTGAGATTGATGCCATGAACAGAAATGACTCCACACTCCCAGAAAGTGACTTCACATCAGTCAAAAGCCACCTTTGTGCTAGAAGAACCATGGACCCGACTGGCCACTTCTTGGACTTCATTAGGCTAAAAGGTGAGGATGTTGACTCATAGGAATCTTGGGAGCTAATGAAATAAATAGCAAGGTATTAACGTTCTTTGAAAGGATTTCCTCTCTGATCTTATAGCGGCAGCTTCCATTCCCCCTTTTGCTGTGCATCCAGAAAAACAGAGGAAAGGAAGGACTTAAAATAACTGGAGGCACATACTGTGGACATATGTCTTCTCATTAATATAATTTAATATCACCAAGTAGAGCTGTCCCCTGGTAAACTACTGTAATGGCGAATTTTCATCATACACTATCCAGCTGTTTTTATTTCTCCTGTTTTTACCATATAATTTCAGCCACCAGAATATAGTGGCACTCAATAAACTTTGCAGCACATGATAGATTAGAATGAACATGAACTTTAGAGTTAGAAAGGCCCAGCTTTGAGATTTGGTTTTACTACTGACTTAGGTACTTAATGTCTTTATACGTCTCTAAGCACAAGATACTTAGGTCTCTGTGTATTTCCCTGTTAAACTAACCTCGATGTATCAGTCTTCTCCACCTGCCGTAACAAAATACTAGACTGTGTGACTTAAACGACAGATATTTATTTTCTCACAGTTCTGGAGGATGGAAGTCCAAGATTAAGGTGCTTTCAGGATGAGTTTCTGATAAGAACTCTCTTCTTGGCTTGTAGATAGCCTCTGTCAAGCTGTGTCCTCATATGACCTTTTCTTTGTGGCGAGAGCTCTGGTGTCTCTTTCTCTTCTTCTATGGACACTAGTCCTATTGGGTTAGGGTCCCACCCTTTTCCCCTCATTTATCCTTAATGATCTCTGTAAAGGCCTTATCTACAAATATAGCCGTATTGGGACTTCAACATATGAATTTCAGAGGGACACCACTGAGTTCCTAACACTGAACGCTGTCACAAGCATTCCTTCACACTATGTATGTACAGGACCTAGCCTTGTTCCTAGAGCATGGACAGCCTCAGTGGGTATTGGTTCCTTTATCTCTTCCCTCTGTCACTTGCCTCCTTAGTAGGTCACTTTCTCCTCTACACATGAGAAGCCATCTTTGCATAAATGGTGTAGACATTTACAGAGTGAACAGAGGGATTCCCAAGACTTCACTTTGGTAAAAAAACTTCTCCTTTCCTTTACTGGTGTGGTTTCAGATGTCCCCCTGGGCCACTCTCTCCTTGCTGAGAACTGTCCTTCCCGCCCAAAGGGCTAGCTCAGCCACAGCAGCCTGTTCCTTCTCCAAGACCCTAGATTGACAACTTGAGCCATATTCTTTCTCTTGGGAATTTGGGTTTGAGATTCGGTCTCTGCCGAAGGAGAGAAATCCAATCTGGAGGGAATGAGGTTGATGATATTAATAGGTGACGTCGGGAGCTCAGTGTGTACCAGGTTCTGTTCTAAGGGTTTTCACATCTTGGCTCATATAACCATTACTACAAATCTATGAGGTAGATATGGTTATCATTCACCTTTTTACAGATGAGAAAATTCAGTGTGAAATTTGTCCAGGGTCACAGAGCTATGAAACCTAGATATGGGCACAAGTGGAGGATGGTACCCCTGGCCAGAGAACTCTCATGGTTCTGTGGGCCCATCCTTCTTTCTCATGTTCCAGTGTCCTGTTAATATATTCCTTTTTGGCTTGAATAGTTCGAAGTGGGGTTTTGTTCTCTGGGAACTGAAGAAATTTGTACTAAGATGATTGGCCCTGCCTACCAGATCTGTTACATTATGTTTTTGAGTTTAAAAACCATGTGTAAATGACTGTGGACAGTGGTTTTTTTGTTTTTGTTTTTTTAAATGACGATATTCCAAAGTTTAAAGTATTTAAATATAAATGAAGAAGCCCTCAAGAAGAGATTTCAAGAGTAGTAAAAGCAGCCTTTTCTGGATAATAGATGGTTTTCAGCAGTAGGGGTGGGTAGACTCTTCATTGACAGTGTGGCCCACTGAGGATATTAGATGTATGTGTGTGTGCACATGCAAGTGTGTAGGGAGATAAGCTGTGTGCTCCCATCAAGCCCTGGAAAAGCTGCAAGGCAAAGTTGGGAGCTAGTACATGTGTGGGGCAGGGGGCAGGTGGGGAGAGACTGCAAGCTGAGCCAGGTGGAAGCTTATACCTTTAAGACATGCTTCAAAGGCTGTTTGTGACCTAAGGTGAAATCAGCAAAGGATGATAATGAATACATTGAAATTTGCGAGATACTTACTAGTGCTTAGATTTTTTTTTTTACATCATGCTGAAAGTACCAATTATGTACATGAATTATCCTTTCTAAAGTGGACTTGATTGATATATATTGCTGTTGTATGAACTTTTTAGAGTAAACAATTGGCTGAATCTGGTACATTTTCATTGGAGTCACTCATGATCTGCCAGAGTGGGTCTGCCTGATGTACTTGACTCTAACTGTCCTGTCCATGTGGTCAAGTGCCAGAGGAGCTGGCGGTGTCTCAGAACAGATTCATCTTTCTCCTCCCAGCCTGAAAAAATACAAACTAAACATCTTGACATTCTTTCCAGAAAGACAGAACAATGAAATAATTCATTTGTGGCCTAGGTCGGCAGGCATGGGTGTGGAGGACCTCTCTCCTTTGATTTAGGTTCCTTTGAAAGGCAGAGAGCTTTTCCTGAGAGGTGCATAAAGAGAAATGACCCAGAGAGGTAATGACCAGAAGGCTTGGTGGTCAGAGATGAGGGGGCATGAGGAATGAGAGAGTTGGGACATTTGGAAAGATGACGAAATGGAGACAGTGTGTGACATAAAGGGGTGTAGGTACGGCGGGGCCTCCAAGAGACTGGAGAGCAAACCCAAATAACCATTTCATGCTTTCATACCATCTATGCCTGCACAGTCTTCTATTTACTCCAAATATTTTACAAGTATTTGAGAGTAGTGTGACTTTCTGGCTTGGCCAGCCTGGGGCAAGGCTGGGCTTTGGAGGGTAGCTTCCCTCCTCCCAACTGAACGGGATGCAAGCAGGAAAGAAAAAGGGCTCAGACTTTTGAGTTAGAAATGGTTCTTCCCAAGTAGATACCCTGACATTCTCCCTAAAGGGAGAACTCATATCACGGACACCACATTGCACAATCTGGAGTCACCGTTCACGCTTTACACTACTCTAGCTCCTGGAGTAGTGCTATGCACTGCATGTGAGGCTGTCCATGACAGTTCTACATACTCACATAGCTTTCTTTAAAAAGAAATTTTTTTAGGCGAGGCAACCCTTGGTTGACCTCTTAGATTGCACGGACCTTGTCAGGTTACAATCTTTCATTTATTTTTATTTTTTCGTTTTTTACGCCTACAGCACCTGGTCTTCCTAAGTGGTCTCCCATCCAAGTACTAACCAGGCCCGACCCTGCTTAGCTTCCGAGATCAGACGGGATCGGGCTTCTTCAGGGTGGGATGGCTGTAGACCATACTCATATAGCTTTTAAAAAAAAATCACTAATTTCCTACTTTGTTTTTATTGATAAGAAGCTCTTAATGTATACTACCATTAAAGCACTCTTAAATTGGGTTGTTCTAAAATGTTCTCTTCCTTTCCTTTTCTCTGTCAACTAATATTTTTTTTGTAGGTGTTACTATAGGCTTATTTTATTTTTGCTGTCAGTCAGTGGTTCTAAATTGGAGGGAGCCAGGCATAATGGAATTACTTGGGAAATGTTTTTAAAATATACCTGCCCAATATATCAATGGGAGAATGGATAGGCAAATTGTGACATGTACATACACATACTATGTAACGCCATTTATATGAAGTTTGAGAACAAGCAAAACTACTCTATGGTGGTAGAAGTCAGCCTAGAGAGGTGATATTGATTGAAAAATTGCACAGGGAAATTTTTGTGGTGATGGATGTTTTCTGTATCTTGATCTGGGTGGTGGCCACGTGGATGTATCTATATGACAAAGTCATCGAGTTGTTGGTACAATTCAGATTTGTGCTTTTTATCAAATGTGAATTACTGCTCAGTAAAATACTGTCTAAAATATTTTATACCGCTCAGTCTCTACCCTAGACCCAAAGAATAGGATGAATACCATATGGGAGCCAGGGATACAGAGAGGGTGTGTACTGTGAACAAGCTGATTTTCTTTCCATTACTGTAAACTGCCAAATATCCTTTTAGGAATTTGAATTAGACTGAGGATAAAAACAAATAAAATAATTATATATATATATATGGAACTTAAGATTTGTAGAAGGTCCCTAGAGACCATCAGAGTTTTCCTAAGAGAGCCTGCTTACTTTCCGGTTTGCCTTGATTGGGGAACTTGTTTTGTGTTGCTTTCAGTGATTTCAATGGTTTGAAGGTATAAATTAATAAATTAATGTGAGGAAAACATTGGAGGTAGGTGGAATTGTGGAGGCCCACGAGATTCTGCCTGTATTTGTAGTTGGAATCAGGCTTAGAACAAGTTGAAATATTTGGGGGGATATTTAATATTGACAAGTTCCTAAAATTCCAGTATTTTAAAGTAAGCATGTAGTGATGTGTTTGGAACCTATCCCATGAACCAAGCTCCTATTCATTCTGACAAGTATTAAGGAGACCATGAATATGATGCAGACTTAGGAAACAAGTTGTTTTTCTTTTTTTTCTTTTTTGAAAGTAGCTTTTGACTATCTTTTATGTATTTATTCAGAGAATGAAGGCTTTTTCACTTCGGGTTGGACTTCGTATTTAAAAAAATCCTTGGCCTAAAACTAATATAATATTTAATGTCAACTGTAACTGAAAAATTAAAAAAAACTTCTGAAGACAGAGTGGAAACAGCCCTCTCCCCAAGACATCGTTGCTTTATCCCTTAGCTGCCTCCATAAGGCATGCCATCTGTCTGGAGGAGTACACATTCATCCAAGTTCAGGCCTGAAAAAGACCTCAGAGATGAAGGAAATTCAACCAAACTCTGACCTCTATGTCACACTCCACTTAAGAAATAAACTCGGGCCTAGAGATGAAGTGGCTTGCTTAGGGTCACACGGTTGCTCAGAGACAGAACCAGAAGTCGTGTCTGTATGAGAGTCCTTTGCTTATTCTTCTACACCACACTTGTCTGAGCATGCTGTGCCAGGAGTATGGTCTCACAGTGATTTTAGAACAATCCACAAATGCCACTTCCTTTCCTCTAAGACCCCCAGAGGCCTCTGACCCCAGGGAAAGAGCCTGGGTTTTACCTGGAGAGCCTGAAGGTATTTCCATATCTTGAATCTTAATCCTGTTTTGGTCAAATTTTGAAGCGATAAGCAGCTTGCATTTTTGGGCCAGACAGACTAGTCTCCCTTATCACATTTTACTAGCTGTGTGACCCTTGGTGAGATAAGTGATTTCTTCACCCTCACTTTCCTTATCTAGGAAATAGGGATGATAACACAGGAGCACAAATGTTTTCCGCAGTTCCTGGACTACATGTAAGGCGCTTCCTAATTTTCTGTGGAAATCCAGCAAGTCCACACTGAAGCTATCTATTTCCTTGAAAGTTTGAGAAACTGATCTTAATTCTTTTCAACCTTTCCCTTTCATCCCTTTAGGGTCTTCCATACTTGTAGTTCTGGAGATTGGCGGATGCTCAGAGAAGTGTCACCACAAACTTAGACAAGATGGGTACAACGGGCTTTGATTTTCGGTTTCCCATTCTCTTCTGCAAGAGGCCCAGAATTTTTGTACGAGCTGTCGGGACACTTAAGTAATTTGGAACAGTATCTTCTGTGACGATGACTTCAAGGACCCTAAAAAAGGCCTAGATTTGAGACTTAGGTAAGATAACAGAGTCCTAAGCATGTTTTTGGTAATGCGAAGGACCACAGGAATGAAGGCAAACGCTTTAATTTTACAGCTACAGAAGCCAAGGCTTTCAAGGGTCTGTAATACTCCCCATTCATCCAATCGGTCACCAGCAGGGCAGGGCCGAAAACCCAGGTTCCCTCTCCAGGCTCGGTGTTTTTTCCATCACACCACCAGCTGCGCCTCATTAACTCCACCTCCGAAAGCGCTAAGGAAGTTCCCTCCCAGTGCCTACCCAGGCAGGGTGGGGCGAATCTGTGGCATGGAAAGAACAGGGAAAACGACATATTCCAACTCCCAGGATGCGTAAACCGCTTTTGCGATTCCAGGAGCGTGGGTGGGGCGGTGGGTGGTGGTCCGGTGCACACCTCTGGAGGTTCCGGGTGTACGGGAGACAATTCCGAGACTGCCAGGTCGGTGAAGTCACCTTACTGTCTCTGGGTCTATTTCCCCTGTGCAGTGGCTGAGGGGGGCGTTCTGCTTGGAGGGTTCCCCAGTATAGGATGGACTGTGCTTGTTCGGGGACGAAGTGGGCAAGTTGCTGCTGCTGCCCGCCCTGCGATTTTCGGAGGTCTAGGTGGGATTTTCCGTCTTTCTGAGTTTCGCCCCCCGCCGGGAGCGGCGCAAGGTTGGCAGTGGTCGCTTTGCCTTCTCCATTCCTGCGATTCTTTCTCCAGGGAGTTTGTCCCGTCCTCCCTCCTCAGCCTCCACCTTTTAAAAATGTTTTCCAAACCTACCACGTTAAAAGTGCGCGACTTCTCCTGGGCCTGCAGAAGGAGCTCCTGCAGCCCGACATTCCTCGGATTCCAGCGCTGTGACGTCCCCTAGGACCTCGAGCCTCCAGCTCGGGAGCTCGGGCTCCACGTTTCCGCGCTCCGCGCGCAGGCGCGCCCCCGGCCCCCGCCGCGCGCGCCCTCGCGGCCGCATTCCTCCCGCCCCCGGCCGCGCGCCCCGCGCTCCCTCCGCCTCTCGGCCCCCCGCGCCGGCGAGCCTGGCCCGGGGGTGGGGGAGCCGCGGCTGCCGGCGCCTGCTCCGTCCCCTCCCACTCGCACGGCCCCTTCCTCCCTCCTTTCCCTGCTGCTCGCGTTTCCTGCCGCTCCGGCTCTCCCGGCCGCTAAAAGTTCTTCCCAACTTTTCCTCCCCGAGCGGGCGCAGCGGGCGCAGGCGTGGGGGCAGGTTGCTGCGCTCCTGCTCGCTCAGCTGCCTGCCCTCTGGGCTCAGGTCCACGGGGAGCCGCAGACACAAAGTGGCCGCTGGCGATCCTTCCCCTCCCACCTCTGCCATCCCCCCCGGCCTCCTCGCCTCGGCCCCCTCCGGCGGGACAGCCCCGGGCTTGGGTGGCTCTCTCCTTTTCTCCTGCTCCGTGCGCCCCTGCGCCGACTCTCGCGCCGGGATCGCGGCGGAAACCTCCCTCCCCTTTCGCCTCCTCCGGCTCCTACCGTCCGCCCCTCCTCCGCCAGCCACTGGAATCAATTCCTTGGGGGAATTGGGGCTCTGCCGCCGCCGCCGCGGAGGACAGCCTTTCCGCGCGGGACTCCAGGGCACCGACGGGGCCATGTAAGCAGGTAAACGCCGTCTGGGGCAGAAGAGAAGGGCCCGACGTCGGGGGCCGCGTCGGCGTCCCGGGCGCCTCGCTGATGACTTGGGCAAAGGCTGCCAACGCCAACTTGGAATCTGCGGCCCGGGACGCGGGCAGGGCAGGGGGGGCGCGAGGTGACTGGGGCCCGGGAGTTTTCTCTCGCGGAGGGAGCCGCCCGCTGTGAGGCGCACAGCTTGCCTGGGGAATTAAGGTGGAAGGTGAGGGCTGTCTGGAGAGTTTGTGGTTAAACCCACACACTCGCCCCCTCCTCAGTCCCTTCTGCTTTTTGGGAACCAGAGGGGGCCCAGAAAGGGCAGCTGGAGAGATCCACGGGCTGGGGACGAGAGGATGAAAGACAAGGACATTGCTGTCGCTCCAGCTGGAGAGGAACGCGCGGCTCCCCGACCCTCCTCTGCCGTCCTCCCCCAGGGGAACAGGATCTTGGGAGAGGGGAGTTATTACGTCTCCACCAACTAGGCCCCAGCTGTGCCACCGGACTCCTCGGGATCTTGGCCCCTGCTTGGGTGGTTGGGCTGGCTCATAGGGAAAACCTGTGGCCACAATTTCAGAACAGGTCTCCACCTCAAACTTGCAGAGCTCTGCGTATTGCCAAGTTCCTCTCTCCCCCTTCTCCCCGTCATGACCCCTAACCTGGGTTTTGAATACCTGTAGGTGGGGTTTACCTTTTTGAGAGAGCAGAGGGTAGCGCTGCCCCTACCTCCATTTCCCTTCGGCTTCCTTCAGTTCCTGTCACCCTCGACCCCACCTACAATTGAAGGAGACTGTGGGGTTTGTCCAGGAACTGGCTCTCCTAGGGTCTTTGATAAGGTGAGGAATGTCCAGACTGCAGGCTGCATACAGGGTTTATGAGGTTCCCACTAATGTGTTAATTTCTTAAAAATGGATTAGTTCACTCATTCAGTTAACAGACTTGGTGTTGAGCTTCTACTCTGCCAAGATCAGGGGATACTCAGATGCTACAAGATGTAACTGTAGCCTCCTGGAGGAAATCCACAGACTGGTCGAGAATTGCAGTGTTGTAATAGTTTGGTTCTGGAGGTGATGGGGTGAGGTATGCTCTGAGCTTACCTGGAGGAGCGATTCGGAGAGATCATTATAGGTAAAGGAGACAGCTTGTAAAATGAGTGTTCAAAAATCGTGTACAAAAAGGTCCTAGCCGTGTGGGGGTGTGAGGGGGGTTTATGATCAGGTTGGTACAGTGTTGCAGGGACAACATTTTTTAAAAATAGCAGAAATTAAACTGGAAGCATGTTACCCATTGATGGGAACCAGATTACCTTCCAGAGAAGCAGGTTCGTCTGGACACACCTCCATGCCCGATGCTGTTTCCACAATGAGCAGCAGCTGCGGTCACCATCTCAACTAATTAAGGCACTAATTAGCCTATACCTGGTTTCGTTGGAACGGTATTGATTCTCTTTTAAAGAGCTGCTTGACTGCCGTAGGCGATAATACTGCTGCATGACAGACCCTTGTGTTAAAGTTACCTTATGCTTGGGTGGTGGTGTTAAAAGCTTGTGTCACAGAAACAGCCTTCGGCATGGCTACTGGACAGTATGGTGCTCTTTTGCCTAAGCTGATTGAGTGGCCGTGATGTGCAGAATGACTTCATGTTCGTGACCCTGTGTTAGAGTATGCTCTACTTTTAAAAGTCATTATTGCTTCGGCACAGTTATAAGGACTACTTTTCTTTTCCCCGAAACTTTATAAAAACTGAGTATCTTCTCGCAGGTTATAGCCTGATGGTCCAGGATTCGGCGGAGGCTGCCCAGGAAAGTTGCTGCTTGCGCAGTAGCGATGCGCGCGTGGTTCGCCTTTCAAGGGCGCCTCTTCACTGGGCTGAAGTGGAGTTGTAGTATTAATCGTAGTGGCTGAGTCCTGGCTGAGGTGGCAAAGGTCCAGCTTTCAGTGACCTCAGGCCAGTACATCAGAGTGAGAAGAGCACACTTGACTTCCTACGATTTCGGGTGTTTATCCAGGCCCCTCCACAAACACCTCTTATCTCGAGAACAGCCCCTTGACAGTTTTCCTGAAGGTATGGGACGTACATGAGAGAAACAGCTGAAGAGAGCGTTCTTGCTAATCCCATGTACTTCCACAGCTTCCATCATTGGCTTAAACGTATAATTATTATTAGTTTGTGCATACTGTATGGCTTAGACATCTATAATGGAAAGAGCAGTGAGACTATTTTAATATGGAAAAACCTAAAGAATTCAAAGAAAAATTAGATTTTTTAGGAGAATTCTTGTCCTGAATGGATAGGCCCAGAGTGAAGAACTGTGAGGACTCCCCCCACCAGGGCTTTCTAACCTAGTTTACAGCTGTTTTTTTGCTCTTAAAATGGGCAGCAAATATAAACCCTTCGATTGTACATTGCAGCCCACTGGGTTCCACATTCTTGTCCTTTTTCACCTCCTGTGCTGCGTTTGAATTTCCTTAGTCACCAAGTGCTGTGTAGTTTTCAAACTCACTCGAAGTCTCAACAGTGCTGTGCACTGGTCAAGATCAGGCAGGGGAAAGAGATAAGGTGAAATGCTTTATTAGCCAATTAAATTATTGCTGCTTGTGCTGATTAAAAAAGAACAAGGGAAAACAAACACGTTTTGGTAAAAAGGAGGCGAACATTAATATCTAAAATAAGACTTGTGATCCCTCCTTACTACTTAATTTTCCTCTCCCCTGTCTGAGCCCCCTGGAAGGCTTAGTGAGTAGTCCTTGGGAGGTGTGGCACATTCTGTAGCTTTCCTGGCTATCAATGTGCTGGAGTGGGGGACCCAAGGCTGGGACTTGGAAATATACCTGGGTTTGAATTCCAGCTCCGCCATTTTGAGGTGTGTGAGGTTAGATGAACTTTGCAGCCCTTTGGAGTCTCAGTTCTTCTCATCTACATGATGGGGCCAGTAGTATCTAACTTGGCGGAATATTTGTGGTGAATTCAATGTAATACTTTATGTCCCCCTCCTAACATAGTGCCTTGGGTGGAGTAGGTATTGGGTCAAGGATGGCTATTCACATGTTCTAGGAGTTCTCTGCAGCCATGAATGTGCTCTTTGTGTCATTATTCCCACCCCCCCAGCCTGAATTCACATGTGTGCCAATGTACACATAAGCTTCCATCTTGGTATTTTTTTTTTTTTGGTCTATTGGCCCAAAGCAAACGTGTGAGCTGGCAGCTGCCTTCTGGCCCCTCCAACAGGAGGAAGTTGAGAGTTGTAGGGCCAGGCAGTAGGGAGGCTTGAGGAGGGAAAGCCACTCAGAAGGGCCGAGAAAAGGGTGCTTCTCCCTATCTACTACTTACTATAAGGCTCTAGCGCTAATATTAGGATCCTGATATTTCTAATGTTGAAATCCTGTTAAAGAATGTTTGAAAAAATTTGCCCGCCTTCAGCAAAAGAGCAAAAGAAAGCTGATGTTCATAAACGAATGTCTTCGCAACCTTGATTTCCTTCTTTAAAGCCCAAATATAGAGTCACCTTCGCCACCTCTAGAGGAATGCCAGCCCCCTTGAACTTTAACGTTGCCTTCCATCTGAGAAGCCTGAAGTCTTTGACAAACATTCCCCCTTGATCTTCATATCCTCCTCCCAGGAGAAGGGAGTGTTAGGAAAATGACACAGAAAACATCAGTGGGGCAGGCGTGTAGTGTGCGTTCTTGAAACAGATCGGATTGTCATCGCCAAGAATCGGTTAAATCCTGTGTGCGTTTGCATGCAGGCCAGGAGGTCATGAGCGTAGCCCTTTGAGCGGTCAGGGGGAAGAGAGCCTAGGAAAGATGCAGATCTGGCTGGGATTTTGCAATGGGAAGGGAGAGGAAATCCACGTTCCCCAGACCAGCCACACCTTTGCTATACATTGCATGCACGCTGATTATGAAAACAAATAACCTCTGAATTATTTATAATTCCGAATGAAAGGATATGCAGGGTTTGTGGATAAGAATTACAGTTGCTGAGGATAAAAGGTAATAGTGACCGAGTACCTTTTTTGCGAGACAGGGGTGGTTATGCGTCGGAGTTGGGTTATAAATGGCGTATTAACATTGTTTTAATTTCCTTTCCCTTTTTCCGGTTGGTTCTATATTCCTTGGCTTGGTTTTGTTTTGTTCTCCCATAAGGCTTTTGTTTGACTCGCTTCATGGTCTTTGCTGTTGGAAAAAACGTATTGTGGCTGTTCTTAGATCAATCTTGTGTGTAAAATTTGATACGTGGGTGATTTAGCTTAGTTCCTTAGGGACTAAATTAGGCCCAGCTCAAGGGTTTCATCCTGAGCTGGTCAATTAGCTTGACCCAGAGGCCTATTGCGTTTCCTGTAACTCTAGGCGGCCATCTCATAAATGCTTGATGTTGGTCAACAGGGAGGTGTCTGGGGAGAAAACAGGCAGAATATCTTCTTCACATTTGTGACGCTTGAGATTTCAGTACTGAACTGTATTCCTAAATTAGGAAGCTTTACTTGATCAAATTTACCTTACAAGTTTTTAGCAACCGGGAGAAAAATCACTCATTATTGAAAGTTAGCAAAAGTCCCTAATGCTTATCTTTGTGCACAGTGTATCCTTTACTAACACTTAATTTCCTCAAGTCTGGACACCCATCTTCCCGCAGGTCTTTCTTTCACACTCCATTCCCCTCAAGTAACTGGGACATTAGCTAAGGCTACGGATCTCAACCTCCAGTGGGCGTACGAATCACCTGGAGGTCTCGCTAAAACACAGATTGCTATTCCCAATGCCTGCCTCAGCTTCTAATTCAGTAGGTCTGGGATGGGCCCTGAGGATTCAGAATTTCCAGGTGATGCTGATACTGCTGGTCCTTGACCAACTGCCTTTTGAGAATCCTGGAGCTCAGGAATTTCGTTTTGGTTCATCCACCTCTGTCCTCAGGCTTGGTATGAGAGTCACCTAAGTTTTTCACTGCCGTGGGTTGAATGATTCTGTTCCTGGTTGTTTTACAGCTTTGGAGAGGCTGGGAGTCACTTAATGGGCACTTATCCCTACCCAGACCCATGGAGAGCATGAATTAGATATTTTCATTCTAGTGGATATGCTTGGCGATCCTCTCCAGTCCAGAGCCCTCCACTTGGTTCCAAACAGTCTGGTTTATCAGGTCCGTCCATCCATCTGGGTATTTGATAGAAGTGCCAAAATCTACCTGTTTTAAATTGAACTCACTAGTTTCTTGCTACAAAATCTGCTGCTTCTGTATTTCCTGTTAGTGACACAGCCATCTATTAAGTTAGCTGCTGAAGCCAGACACTTGGAGTGCTCTTTGTCACACCTCTGCCCACAAACACCAATAAATAACCAACCCAATCAGTCCTTAGATTCTTTGAGTTTCGCCTCTAAAACATCTGTAGTTCGTTCCCTTCCCTCCATCCCCTCTGCCTCTTGGGAATTGTTCAAAAGTTTCAAAGCTGTCTTTCATATATTCTTCATCTACTCTTTCAAAGAGTTTTTAAAAAACACAAATCTGTTTTTATACTATTTAAATTCTTTTGCTGCTTATTACCTTATGATAAGGCTTCTTTACCCCTGACTACCTTTCCATTCTCATCTGCTTCTCTCTCCCCCTCTTCCTCTCTCCCTCTTAACACTTGGTGGTGTTTAATTCCCCTCTCCTTTGTTACATTCTGACCCAGAGTGACCTCTCCCCCATGCTGCCTGTTCAGCCCCTGCTCATGCAGCTAAAGGTTCACCTTCCCTGACACTCCTTCCCATTGCTGGTTAGCATTCCTTTCTTTATAGTTCCATCGCGCTTACTTAATTGGTAAGTTTTATCTCACCATATTATACACGTTTGCTTGCCTGTCTCCTCTGCTAAGTTATAAGCTTCTCCTTACAGCATTCATGTTTTACTTGGTTCAGAATCAGAATCCCCACCCTATATGAAGGTTGGTGAGCAGGAGCCCCTGTCTTACATTTATCGGCACTGACTCTATCTCAGTGTTCCCAGCGCTTTAGATGATTTTATTAAATCTTTTAACAAACGTGAGCAGTAGGTATTGTTATTATTGCTATCTTGCAGAGAATGAAATGGAGTTGATTTTTTAAAAAAGTATTTTATAGATCATTGAATGAATGCATTTTTGAAATGCTGATCTGAGGGTCTTGCCAACCCGCCCTTAGCCTGTTCTGCATCTAGAGCTATAATCAGCACCAATATTTCACCGATGTTAAATAAATTTCTTTTTCTCTAATAGGAGGTGTAGTGCCCTGGGAAAATTACATCATGTTAATGACTGTATATGATTTAAAAAATTAAACATATCAGTGCTATTTATCACACACATCTTTTTTGTTCATTCGAGGAGATGAATCACATCCCTAAGCCGTGTTCTGTAATTAGTGGTACCCTGGTTCTTACTGCTGTTTTGCTTTATTTGAATACTTTCAAAGCCATGATAATTTCTCTGCTCATTTTTCAAACCCAGAAAACTTTGCAGATCAAGGGAGTGTAAATATCACAGAAGAGTTAATAAGTAGGAACATTTGGTGTTAAGGCATGGAACAAAATTGTTTTTGCAGGTATAGATGTATTGATTAGAATATACTTAATTTCCCGTTGATGCATTATTTTCTTTTCTATCTTTCATTAAAGAGGAACATGCAGAAATACTCATTCAACCTCTGAGTTACTAGTTGTTAAAATGAGAGAGACTGTCCATGACTCCGTGTCACTGCGGACTTGCCAACCCGCCCTTAGCCTCTCCTGCATCTAGAGCTATAATAAGCAGTGTCGATATATCACTGATGTGATGCCCAAATCACAAGACGGGCTTTCGCCATGATTGGAGTTCTCAAGTAAAAGGGATTAAGGCAGATTTTCTGGTCATGAAAACGAATTGGATATGAATTAAAGTGTGCGCACTATACACACTTCAACTTAATATTTAAGGTTCTCTGCGAATAATCCCCAAACGGCCCTCTGATTTCTTCAGATTTACGTCCCACTGTTCCCCAGGGTTCTGCCAAGCTGCAGCTGTTTCCTGAACAGACCCGATAATTTTCCACCTATGGTTATGTTCTTTCTTTGCCCAGGGATCCTAACACTCAGTATTACCTGTCAAAAGTGTCCCTGGAGGCCCACTTTAAATGCCACTTCTCTGGATGCCTTCTCCGACCTCACTCCCCGGTCAGACCCTCCTGCTTCTGGCCTCTTCTGATTTACGTCTGTGCTTTGTGTCCTGGTTTTCCTGCCTCATCCTCCTTCATTAGCCTGTTAGCCACCCGAGAGCTGTCCCCTGCTTTACTCTCCACCTCTCTCCCAGTGCTCAGCACGTTGTCACTTCTTTTCTGCTGCTGGTCTCCCGTAGCTTCATTTGGGTTTGCCTCCTCCTTGCCCCAGGAATGTCCTCTGAAGCTGAGGCTGCCCCTTCTCCCTTCGCTTCGACATTCCTTCAGCGAAGACGGGTATCTGGACATCTCTTTGTCACCTGTCCCAATGCTGGTAGTGCAGAGACCAGACCACCCCCTACACTACAGCCTCTTGTTTTAAACACATCTGGTGTTTTTACTCTCCTGCTTGAAATCTTTCTCTCCACTTTGTGTTGTTTAGAGATACATATATCTGTAGTAAGAGTTAAAAGGGAATGTCAGAAGGATAGACACCAAATAAAGTGGGCGGGGTGCTGGCAGAGGTGCAGACGGAGATGTGTAGCTTTATTTCCTAAGCTGGGCGGTGGGAGCATGCATGTTTGTCATATTCTCTTGTAGGTCTAAAATATTTAATTTTAGAAACACACTAAATTGCCCACCTTTAAACGCAGACTCCCTATCAGCATTCAAGGCTCTGCATGAATAGCTCTTGCTCCCACCTAACCTAATTTCTAGCCTTGGCTGGCCTCTCTTGGCTCCCCGTCACCCTTCTCCAAACATTTCTCACGGATGAAACCTTGTGGTTTTGACTCATGCTATTACTTTTCCCTCGAATTCCCTTTCACATCTGGTCACACAGTAACCTCCTCCTTTGTTTTTTAATGTCTATTATGATTTTTACATCTTCCTAGATGTTTCATTGGACAGTCTCTCTATCATTAGAGAGAGTTCATTGTCACTTGATCTGTCTTCCTATGGTACTTTACAGTCTTTACTGGGATAGGCTTTACATTGTATTATTGTTGTTTGTTCATTTGTCTGCCCAGAGTTGTAAGCGCTTCGAGGGTGTGTTTTGTGATTTATTTATCTTTGGGTTCTTGGCACCTTCTGCTAAGTAGAGTTCAGTAAAATGGGGAATTGTTGAGTAGTAGATCTGAGGTTAATGTTTTTAACCGAAGTAATGTTTTTTTTAAGTGTCCAGAAGTCTTCAAAGCTAATTGAAAATCTCTTGGACTCAATATCTGAACTGTAGGCTGTACATCGAATGGATTTCCTAGTTCAAACCCATGTTTGAGAAATTTCTTCCGCTTTTCCCATTTACCTTTTAGTGATGGTGGTAGTTTGGTGTTTTTGTTTTTTTATGTTTTAGTTCTCCCACCCTGACCCCATCAACATGGACCGTGTCGATGGTTTCTGTAGTGGTGTCCAAGGGTATGTGTGAGTCTAGGTTTCGAAGTAGATCTGGGCTGTGAAGTGGTACCACTTGTTGTAAGGGTGACATCTGCCATCAACACTACTTGCTCTGGGATGGAGAAGCGCCACCTCCATTTAGATGAGAGGCAGCAGAGTTTATTTTTGTGGCAGACGTGTCCCACTGCAGAGGTATAATAACCATAATGAAGGAGGATTATGCCGTATTAGGTTTATGAAGGGTGTACTAGTCTGTTACCAGGGTCAGTGGTGACAGCTCAAGCCAGCAATTAGATTTCATTAAAGACTCCAGCAGGCAATTAGCATTTGCTTCTGCCAATGAAATCCTGTGATCTGTATTAAGCATATTCTTTTTTTGTTACGCATTTTGTAAAATGTGCTTTCAGTGTTGAAGGCACACATTTTTTTTTAGACATACACAAGTCACCAAATTATCATTTGAAAAATGGGGCTGAATTTTAGACTCCCTGTGTTTAAATCTGTGGATTATACAACATTCCGGATGAACTGTGCTATTTTAAAATCTGTATATTTTTAAAAGATCGTATAAATTTTTTTATTCAAAGGTAAGGAATTTGTTATGGAATATTAGATAATGATGTGATTTATGAGGGAAAAAAGTGTGACTGATGTGAAACCAATTAAAAATCCCAAATAATGAAACCGCTCTTAATTATATTCTTTAGAAAATTATTGTTTATTTGAGAGGCATCTAAAAATAAAGGCTGGAAAAGATGATTTGTGCTGTGCTTCTGCTGAGTAGCTATTTTGGTTATTTTCAAAAAGAGGCTTATTTTCTAAGTACCAGGTTAGGTACACGTGTGTATTTTTGTCCATTCTTATGAATGTGTTTAGGCATTTTTACCTTTGCCTGTGAATATGAAGTGTTTGCATTTACTAAGTTACTCAGAGAAATATCCTCCCTCCCTCCTTCTTCCTTCCTCCCTTCTTGCTCCTTCCCTTACATCCTTTATAGTAAATAGTCTTCACTTGGAGGATTCCGATGGGTTAATTACTGTATAGGCATCCACAATTGATATTAGGGATGATAAGGAGAAATGCAGAGTGCACAGCATTGCGCAAAGAAATTCAGTGTGAAGGTCTGTAAAGGGTGTCTGTTTCTATGGAATAGTAAGGCGAACTCCGTGTCATTTATTCTCAATTTGCATTATTATTTTTCTCATTTGTAGATTGACAAAACGGTAATAATGACTGAGCATAGCAGTTGGAAATATGTGTACGTCAGTATATTAAAGACTCCAAGAAATCTTACAGTAAACCAAAGTGTGTCAAAACCAAATTCATTTTAGTAAGGATGTATTTTTTAAAATTGGATTTGATGGAACATATGTAATCTCAAAGTACACTAATATTATATAGGACACTTTCTAGAAAAAGTATTGGTTTAGAGGGTCCTTGTAATAGAGATGACATGTTTGCTGTCTTCAAGAAACTCAGCATCTAAATTAGAGAGTATAGTGACTTGGATTATTAAGAAGAGGAAATATTTAAAGTCTTCATGAGCAGACCATACTAACTTAATTATTACTATTACTTTTTGTTAATTGTTTTCATTTTTTTTAGAGGGTGGAGGGGGACCACAGAACAAGAGCAAGTTTAAAATAAAATATCAGGAATTTATTCACAGAGCCAACTTTCAGGGAAAGTTTTAAGACAGTAAACATTTAGTCTAACTTTATGTACTTAGAATACAGCGAAGAATAATGTTCAGATTAAATTTCAGGCACTATAGGGAGCCTCATCCTTCAAAGAAAGATCCAAATATATTCAGTAGTCCCTCTTTTTGAGGCCAGAACCTGTGGTTAATATATAGACTACTGAAAAGTCTTGATTCTCCAAATTCTGGCAATCAGCCCTCCTTACTTACAATACTGCCAAGAGGAAAGCAGGCAAGCTGAGGAGATAGAAACCATGGAGGCCTTTAGAGATGCCATTGCAGTTATTTTATTAATAGCTGCCAATGTCTCAGTTGTTTTGTGTAACTGGACATTTAACAAAACATCGTGACTACAGTATGACCAGTTTTTCTCCACCGTGGCTGCTTTATGTTCTGAAGCTAATTTGCTCAATATTTCCTTCATCAATTTTTCCCACTCCTGTTTCTCACCTTTTGCAAAGCAGGGCTTCACTTGTGGGAACCTCTTTTCCTCTAGACCTTTACACTCCTAACAGTCTTATGAAAGAGATGTTATTTTTGTCTATAGTTTATCTTTAAGAAATACGGGAGTTAAAGACTCGCAGCTAGAAAGTGGAAGAAGTGGGATTTGACCTCATTCTCTGAGCCCACAGCTCAAGTTCTTAACTACCACGTTAAGACCAGAAGTCTGTGTAGGTCAGGAATATCTGTCATTCCACCTTTCTTCCGTTCTTTCCTGCACCCGTCAGTTTGTTTAATAAATGCATTTTGGTGTTTTCGAAGGTGGAGTTTTTTTCCTGTGGTTATAATCTTTAGAAGAATAAACTACTAATAATGTACCCACTGGCCACGTATGACTGTACAGCATTTAAAATGTGACTAGTTTGAGTTGAGACGTGCTGTAAGTATCCGATGCACACCAGACTTTGCAGACTTAGTACAAAAAAATGTAAAATATCATCGTTTTTTAAATCGAAATAGTATCTGTGGATAAGTCAAGTTAAATAAAATATGAAAATTGGTTTCTTCTGTTTTGCTCTTTCAAGGTGACTACTGGAAAATTTTAAATTACCTATGTGGTTTGCATTTGTGGTCCGCGTTATATGTCTTTTGGACAGCATTGTTATAGGTCATTATTAAACTATTCCTGGAAGCTCTAGTCCCTAAGTGATGCCTCACAAGACTGGGGAAACCGTGGGTAGTGACAGAAATTAGAACTTGTTGTTGGTGATGGTAAGAAGCGAGCTTGACGATGACACCTTAGATGACCAGCAGAGAGAGACTAATATTAGCTGGCATGTATTTACTACTTACCATGTGCAAGTACTTTGTCAAACACTTTAAGTGGATTATCTTTTTGTTCCTTACAGCAGCCCCGTGAAGTAAGCACTCTTGTACGTAGGCTTATTTTATAGATGAGAAAATGAGGGCTTAGAAAGGCTGAGGCAGGCACAAGATCCTACAACTGCTAAATGCTCGTTTACTGTGTAACACCGTTGGCATGCAAATACTAGTAAATGATGGAGCTGAGAGTCAAATCTGGGCATGGATTCAGAGCTTGTGCTTGTAACCACTCTGCCTCACTGCCTCTCCAAGTCAAAAGAGACAACATTGGCTAGAACTGATCAGTAGCCGTCTTTTTATTCATTCCGTGTCTGTGAAGGGTGCGCATCCTTCTCCCCAGCACTGGCAGGTACCATCTGTGAATTAGGGAATAGAGTACAGGAGTTGATGTTTCTAAGAATGGTCTCAAGTTATCAAAAAATGAGAAAGTTGTAATTATGCAGGTGATATAGAATTCTACACTCGAAACTTATATAATGATTAACCAATGTTGTTCCAATAAATTCAATTAAAAACACATTGACTATATGAAAAAGGAAAAATGATGAAATTATGCCTGATATACTCCATTTACTAATCCAAGATTCCCTTAATTAGGAAGATATTTATCAGAAATTGATTTTAGAAACTTTTAAGTGCACTTCAGGTTGCTTTTCAACTGAGAGAGATGTATTTCATAGCAAGTACAGATTTTGTTAATAGAAGCATTAGATCTTCCTCTCTTACTATACTCAACAGTGCTTTTAAAAAATTGATAAGTTGGAGAGACCGAAAAAAAGTGGTGTAGATTATAGATAGAGGCTCTGTTCATCCCTCTGGCGACCAAATCGAAGTTGTGACGGAAACAAGGAGCAGCAGCAAGGAAAAATTGCCTGGGATCTAGATGAACAAGCCATACAGAGAGGGAGAAATCCAAAGAAGCACCCTGCAACGGCAGAAGGTAGGACGGGGCAAGGACGCAGGGCTGCTCGGTCTGGAGTGGCCGAGTGAGACGGAGGCTGCAGCAGTGGCAGAAGCGTCTTAAAGGGGGCACGTCCACTAGCAGATTTTCACGCTGACGGACCTGCTTGTTCTGAGCACCAGTGCCGATTTGGCTGCACACAGGAGGCACCAGGGAGTTATAGGCAGACATTGTCGGAGTGAGGGCCTAGTCGAGATTCGCTCTGTCCATAGTGCTGGCGGTATCCATTGTTCCCTGTTAAATCCTCCTCCCTCCCAATGCGCCGGACACAGCATCACCATAGCTGAGATGTCATCAAACTGGATAACAGGTTACTCCGCCCAGAGGATTCCCTGAAACCCCGCCTACCTCAACTTGTGGCCCCACCCAAGCCACATCCAGGTGTATCCTCAGTGAGTCAGGTGCTCCTTGCTGAGCTGCGCCTAGACTCACACTGGAGGCAGCTGGCCTCAGTTTCTGGTGTGGCTTTTTGAGGCAACTGTAAGCACAGAATCTGTGGATTGCTTGCCGAATCTTAACAGGTGGCCCCGGAGGGGTACAGGCTTGGGCTAAGTTTGGCCCGCAGCTGAACCCCTTTCAGGACTGTGCCACTGGACACCTACTTCACAAATCCGCACTAATAAGACTGGGAGACTTAGGAGCTTTGCTTAGTACATAGAAACAGACACCGAAAGCAGCGAAAATGGGAAGACAAAGAAGCAGAAACTATATGAGAGAACAACAGAGATCCAGATATAATGGAGTCAAGTAATCTAACAGATGCAGAGTTCAAAACACTGGTTATAAAGATGCTCAGTGAACTTTTGGAAAGTGTAGAAAACTTCAACAAAGAGATAAAAAACATAAAAATGGAAATGGAAGTTATAAAAGGGAACCAGTCTGAAATGAAGAACACATTATTTGAGATGAGAAGTGTATTAAATGGGATAAACAAAGGAATAAACAAAGTGAATAAACACAAGGATCAAATGACTTATCTAGAGGATGGGAAAGCCAAGGACACGCAAGCAGAATGGCAAGAGATAAGATGCCAAGACTATAAAAATAATTAAAGGAGCGTATGGGACACTATTAAGGGTCCAAATATCCATCTGATCGGTATAACTAAAGAAAATCAAGATGTTGAGCAGCTGTTTGAAGAAATAATGATGGAAAATTTCCCTAACCTGGTGAAGGAAATGGACATCAAACCCCAGGAAGCTCAGAGAATTCTAAAAATCAGGGATCCAAAGAGGCCCACACCAAGACACATCATAATTAAAATGCCAAAGTTTAAATACAAAGAAAGAATATTAAAAGCAGCAAGAAAAAAACAGATAATTACTTATAAGGGAATGCCCGTAAGACTGGCAGCTTTCTCAAAAGAAGCTACGCAGGACAGAAGGGCTTGGCAAAAAATATTTGATGTGATGAAGACCCAGGATCTACAACCAAGAATAATTTATCCAGCAAAGCTATCATTTAGAATTGAAGGACAGATAAATAGCTGTCCAGACAAAAATAAGCTAAAGGAATTTATCACTACCAAGCCAGTGTTGCAGGAAATATTGGAAGGACTTCTTTAAAAGAAATAATATAAAAGACTCACTTCAGATTAAAAGACACAGACTAAAAGGAGAAGGATGGAAAAAAGATATTGCTTTGATGAACCTAGAAGGTATTTAAGTCAGACAAAGATAAACACTATATGATTTCATTTATATGTGGAATCTAAGGCATAAAAAGAACAAACTAATCAAAAACAGACTCACAAATATAGTGGACAATTTGGTGATGGACAGAGGGGAGGGGGTTTAGTAGGCTGAGAGAATGGGGTGAAGGGTTAAAGAAGTACAAATTAGTATCTGATGGATGGTCACGGGGATGGGGAGCACGGCATAGGGAATGCAGTTAGCATGAATACGTTGTCTAGGTGGAGGGTCAGGGGAGAGAGGGAGTAATTGGGGGGATCATTTTACAAACTATATAGATGTCTAACCAATATATTGTATACTTGTAACTAATTAAAATAAATTTTAAGAAAGAAAAAAATTGGTAAGTCTACCCACAGATCTGTTTCCAGCTATTTAAAAATTTTTTCATGTTTTTCTAGTCTTTATTCATTTATAGACATGTTTTCATAGTTATGGTTTTATATACTCCTTCACATATACATGATTTTCATACTTCTTATTGTTTTAGTAATTAATGTTTTAGTATATCTGCATATAAATGATATACTATAAACCTCTTTGTTGTTTTTTATTGAAATTCCAAACATTTACATTTCTTGGTATCCTACAGAAGACCACAGTGAGAATCTTCACATTAGTAGTTGTTGGATTTATTTCACAATAAATTTCCATGAGTGAGATTGCTTGAGACGATGCATATTTTTATGATTCTTGAATCATGCCAATGTAATGGAATTTTAAGCATAGATCGTAAAAATAAATTCAAAGGTAGTACAACTTTATTTTCAGATATCTGACGCTCTTTCAGGTCTTGCTTTGCATAATGTTTAATGATCCTAGCAAATAACTCTGGCTTCTGTTTGTTTTTTTACAGTTCCTTCCGTTATAGGCTGAAAAAAGAGTTGATGAGCCCTGAGTTCGTACATTCAGAGATTGAATACTGACACTTGCACTAGATTTACTTTTGGCGTAAGTATTCGCTAATGCTTATATCATATAGAGCAGAAACAGGTGTGTTGGAGAGAATTATTTCTCTTATGAATATGATATGTATAGAATTGTTGAAAAACATATAAAGAGTTAGCATTTAAGTGGGAATTAAAGACATACATGAGTAAATACTTGATTTACAAAAAAATAATTATAAACTTACATCATTCTAAGTTAGTTAATTTCTGGTGCTTGTTTGCTTGCCTTATTTTATTTCGATATTATTGCTATCTGCCTATTCTACTTTTTCACAATTTGTTTCTTATGTCAGCTACTTTATAACTTGCCATATTTTGATCACTTTTATTAGTTTCTCTTCAGGGACAAAAAAGATTTCAACATCTGAGTGGCTTCCAACAACAAACATTTGTTCCTTTTCAATGTTATGTGAATGCTGTGGGTGGGCTGTACCTCTCCGTGGCTCGACTGGACTCAGTTCAGCTCCACGTGTCTTCTCATTTGAGAACCCAGGCTGAATGACAGCCCCTACCTGGGCCATGCTGCTCTCATGGCTGAGGGCAGGAATAGAGCGAGAAGCATGTGTTCTCATTTAAAGCTGCTTCATGGAGATGGCAGATGTGTTGTCCACATCCCATTGACCAAAGAGTACCACATGGCTCAGCCAAAAAATCAATGAGTCAGGGACCTCCACTCACTCCATAAGATTCCCAGGCAAGTCACAGGGACATGATGAGATGGGATATATTGCAGGAAGGGAGTAAAGAGTTGGGATTACAGTTCACTGACGTAACTATTCTTTTACAGTTTGGTGTTTGGGTTGTTTCCAAATTTTAACAATTACAAATAGCATTGCTCTAAACAATGTTGAACAAATTACAAATAGCATTACTCTAAACAATGTTGAACAAATTGCATTTATTTTCCTGGGATATAGTTTCTGAAGCTGGTTTTCTGGGTCAAAGGGCATGGATTGCTTATAGATCTTGTTACATGTAGCCATATTGCGCTATGCAAAGGCTATCAGTTTAGCATTATCATTAATATTTAAGTATACAGCTTTCCTTATATCCTGCTAGTGCTAGGTTTTGCAATTTTCATTTTGTTAAGTTTCAACATTGTTTACAACTTAATTTTTATAATTAGTAATGATGGTATTTTAAAACAAAAATGATTAGAACTAATTGTATTGTTATTCATCTGTTATTGAATAAAACAGGGCCCCTTTTCTTTTTTTTTCTTTTTCATTCTTTTTTTATGAAAAGTGTTTCTATTTCTCAGAGATGCATTCTCACATATTTACGGGTAAAATATGATGTCTGCAACTTTTGCAAATTTAAAAATATATAAAGTATGATAAAATGTAAAAAACTGTTAAGTTTAAGCTAGGTGGTAGTATACAAGTGTTTATTATATTGTTCTTTTAACTTTTCTGTATGTTTGAAACTTGTATGAAACAGCTGAAAAAGTTAATATTGTATTTTTTTATTGCTGTAAGTTCTGTTCATATTTCAAATCTGGTTAGCTATTTTTAAAAAAAACAATGCGTTGTTCCTTGCACGTATTTTCAAGCTAACATTTCATTTCCTTAAACGTGATAATCATAGTTATTTTTTAATCCATGTCTGAAAATTTCAGTCTCTGAAGTCTGCACATCTGTTCATTCTTCTCTCTCCGGTTTAGGCTGATTCTCAAAGATGGTTCCAGGCTTTCTGTGCCCCTTTTATTTTCTTGTTTCCAAAAGTCATTATAAAAATTACTCATTTACATCCTGTCGCTGTTTTCTTGGCCCCACACTTTTCTCTGTAATGTTTTGTAAATACATCTTCACCCTGACATCGAAACAAAACAGTAAAAAAAGTGAAAACAAGACATAGACTTGATTTGAGGCTTTATATAACTTATCTGAATTAAATCATAGTAATTACTGTGGACCTGGGTAAATGGCTGAATCTATTCAGATTGCTGAATTTTGTTGCATATTTTCAAGTCTTAGGAGAGGGGATTGATTTTTTGCCTCCATACGTAACAGTAGATGGCTTTAATTCCGTGGTTTTCAGATTCACCTATTGCAGTATGGTTTATAAAGCAGAAAATCCCAACTGAAACTTAAGAACCAGTCTTTCCTGCAGTTTCCCCCTCAAACTGTAAACTAAAACTTTTTATTACCAACTGTAACCTCTCACTCGGTTTACTTCACAAGTGTCACGTTGCCTGCTACTACACTTATCTTTGGCTTCTGCCTAGAAATGATGGTATCTAGACATACCTATAAATATTCTTGGTTCTGTTTCCTCACGTGAGGCTTTGAGACTTCACAGCAAAGGCAAAAACACTTGAAGAGACATGAGAAATCTTCAGGCAGATTGTGTGTGTATGTGTGTGCACGTGCACGTTGGGATGGGAAGGGGTGCTGGCATTTGGGAATGACAGTTGGATTTTGCAACTGCCATTGGGGTGCAGATGCCTCCCACCTCATTTAGTGGAGGAATGTCAAAAATCCTCCTCGGAACTGAAATCCATTCTCTGTTTTTAGACACAGGCTGATAAAGCTTGTAGGAAATATTACAGCTTGCTGGGAAGCAAGTCCAAGTGCGGGACAAGCAAGCGGATGTGCGAACCAGACATCAGTGTGTGAACAAGAGTTTATTTGAATAATAGTAGTTGCTGACTGCAGAGTGTTAAGATGTGTATTTAGAAGATTAATAGTGTGTATATTAAGATTCCAATTAGTGTTGAAATGTGAGTTTGAGTAGATTAGCCATGAAAGTCTTCGGATTTTTGTTTCTGAAATGGTTTCTGATTTCAATTTTCTTTTGGATGATGAGGACCCATTGGTTTATGAAGTTTTGATTTTCTAATAGGTAAGTCTTTAGGGAAAACGATTCTGGGGCTCCAAGTAAGTGAGAATGAAGATGCTTTATGTTAATATAGACGAAACTGAGTAATTACAGAACAGAAACTTTTACGATCCTGTGCAGTCAAATAGTAGGATGCTTGTTTATAGTGAATCGTTACATATTTAGGTTGAATTTATAGGATTACTGCTAAACTCTTCTCACACTCTTGTCGTGCTCATTGGACATTCTTAAGCTGCTCGTAGTTTTAAAAACAAAAGAAGTGCTTATCCTTGCAGGGTGTTCTGCTTCACTGAATTCTGTATTTTGGGAGAGTCGAGGCTAAAGGTGTACAATGTATTGAATGTGTATATGACTTTTCGGTCTCGGGTTTCCGGTCCCGCATGTGGGACCCTGTACAGTGTTGCCCCAAATCAGATCGTGTTACCCTGTCCACTCCCCCGTGGAAACCTTCCCCGTCCCCTTCCGCTTTCTCTTTTGTTTTCCTTCCCTCTTAGCTTGTATGTTGGCTACTGGTGGAACCCACTTATGTGGTACTGTGATCCGAATATGCTCCCCCAATATTCTGATGTTGAATCTGAACCCCCAGAGAAGATGGTATCAAGAGGTGGGGCCTTTGGGAGGTGATTAGGTCACAAGGGTGAAGCTTCATGAATGGGATTAGTGTTCTTATAAAAGAGACCCACAGAGCTCCCTAGCCCCCTTCTGCCATGTGAAGATACAGTTAGAAGTCTGCCTCCCAGAAGAGGGTCCTCACGCATGTTGAAACCCTGAACTTGGACTTCCAGCCACCAGAACTGTAGGCAGTAACTTTGTTGTTTATAAACTATCCAGTCTGTGGCATTTTGTTTTGGCAGCCTGAATGAACTAAGACACGTGGCTTAACCCGAAGGGTGATTGTCAGGTAAGAAGTCGTAGTTGTTTACCTAAGATCTGTGGCTGCTAGACTGTTAACATACCTGCATCCATCTGACTCTTTCAGCAACATGTTCAATGCAGCCAATAGCTTTTTAGATATATGACAAATTTGTGGTTCTTTTTAACTTGTCGTTTGTAATACAGTAATTAGTACACGTTTGCCGATATCCATGAGTCGTCCAAGGTTCTTTATAAGGAGGGCAGTGGCAAAAATCTGCTACTTTTCCTCACGTCTCCTATCTTGAGATCCCCAAGGAGAGCACGGGCAGCACACTCTGTCTTGCCGGTGTGCTCAGCTGTCAAACACAAGCGCGTTTTGGGGGCGGCCACCAGACTGCATTTGGCTGACAAATTGTAAGCTTGGCTTAACTACTTATCCCCAATGACCTTTTAGATGTTTCTGCTTTATTGATTGTGTTTGGCTAGGTGTCCCTCAGCATGCGTTTTTGTGCTACTGTGACATCCAGTCCATTTTTTAACTACATGACTATTTAGTATCTTGGATGTACCTGCTAGAAGGAAATATCGTTATATGGATAGAAATTTTTGGTTAATGAAAAGGAATACTCAAAAAGAAGAGTTAAAAAAAGTAATTAATATTTAAAGGACACTGAATAGGCAGCAGAAGTAACAATGCATGCAGTTGTATTACAGTAGGTAGCGTTACTTCATTTATTCAGAATTTTTGAGCAGTAAACTAATTTGCCCCGATATTAGGCCTTTTGGATTGAGAATGAGCTGAGTCCCCTTGACCGGCTGCTCAGTATAATTTCTCAGCTAGCTTTGGTCACTCCTGGTCGAACTCATAAAATGAAGTTCCTTAACAGGCAAAGCAAAAGACCAGACCTGATAGGTAGGCAGAAGCCTCTGTTTGCACCCAGAGAGAACTCTCCAGCTGTTCTGAAACATCTGGTCTGATTCTTACGTCTCGACTAGACTTTTCCTTCGCTGAAGGCAAGGAGCTTTCCTGGTGCCCCCTGTGATAAGGTATACCTTTTTGCCTTTCCCTGTTTGTGTCATTTGCTCTCTTTACTACTTTATTACTTTCTGTTCTTCTTATTTTCTACTTTATCTCCCCTCTTTGTCAGCCATCATTTCCAACCCCCTCGCCCCCCACCATCCCATGCGTAAAGGAAAACAACAGCAACAAACCCCTGGATTTTCAAGTGTTTTGCCAATCCTAGTCCTAATGCCTCTTCGTCTCTGCTGTGTCTGGGTGGGTCAGAACTGGGGTATAATCTTGGTTCCCATCCATTGCTGTATTTTGTTTATGGGGTGGTGTTGAAAGAACTTCTCTACTAAAGCTAGTTCCCTTTAGCTGTATGTGTTTTCTTTTGTTAAATGGGGACCTTGAGTTCTTACTAAACAGATTCTACCAGTTGTCTCCTATAATGTATATTTTACTGGTGATCGAGTACGTTAAAATGATATTTTTCTATAATTACTCTTTGACCTGGAAAACCAAATAGCTACTTCTTTGAATGGAATTCGAATTGCTGCTGGTATGTGTACACTTTAACTCCAGGTTGATTTTAATCACTTTGATCACACATATGTCTAAAAAAGCAACTACCCATTAAAAAGGCAGCACCATTATGAGGTGACTTTGGCTTGTTACATGAGAGTCCCTTAGGCCATGTAAGATGAAACCGCTCTGGGCAGATGTGTAATGGGCCAAGTCCATTTTGAATTTCTGCAGACTTTCCAACCATCCCCCATCGTCACCCATGTGGTTTAGTGGAAAGTGCACGCCTGTGGAATTTAAGAAACTTGAGTCCTAGTTCTGCCACTAATTAGCTATTTTGGGTTTTGGCAAGTTACTTAGCCACTCATGACTCAGTTTCCTTGTCTTCACTGTAAGTTAGTTGGTCTAGTAGAATATGATTTTCAGGATCCTAGCTCCACGCTTCTTTGACAATTCCAATAGTTCTAGAAAACTTTTCGTTCCAACTCTGTGGTTGAATTTGTGGTCAGAACAAATAAGGAAACTTCTGTGCTGTCACTCTTCTCAGAAGAAACTACTAGTTGTCCGATTTATTTTTGTCCAGGAAAAGATTCAAATGGCATATTTAAATATTAAATTTAAACTTTTCTCTTGTTGCAATCCTAGTTCACTTTATTCGGTATGTACCTCTGCTACTTCCCGTGAAAAACGGGGCTGCAATGTATACGATACACTCGTTAACTGCATTCATTTATATTAATACTTTCATGTGGATATATTTTCAGAGCCTCACCCCGATCGTTGAGGTCACTTTAGACAGTGTTAGGTGTTGCCCTGACAAAGATCGGAAAACACTGGGGTGAGAGGAGAGGTGGAATTTGGCAAAAATTCTTCCGTATTGTGGAAAAGGATGCATGTCCTGCTCTCTCTCTGTTCATTGCCCTCTGCAGAGCATCACCGGCGATGACAGTGCAGGCGAGACTTCAGGATCTCTTCCCGGAGATGTGAGTTTAATGGTGGGTACTGCTGTAACTGTGTAGGTCTTGACAATGTTTGCGGGTTGCCGTATGTTGCGTATGTGCCTCCTTGGCTTCTTCTGAGCTGTGATTTGTAGACTCGTGAGAATTGCAACATCATCTCCAGGGTCTCAGGTTTCCTGACACCCTCCACTGCAGATTTCTTTATAGCATACGCTTACTACATTGATGTGTTTTGAGACTTTCATAACTTATTTTGACATAATTTGAGACACTCAGGGGCGTTTTACATTGTAGGCCGGAAGTCTCCAGTCTAGAAAGCAGTGTGTGATAGACGAGAGGGAAGAGATTGGGAGATCGGTTAGTGATTTCCAGACAGCCGGAGCTGATGTGTGGGGGCTGCTGGAAAGGAGAGTAGTCTGAAAAAATAGACTTCATAGTTTATATGTTGACTTTCTTTTGATCCTGTTATATTTTGAGTCCTTCCATATTTTTAAAAGCGTACCTTATGTTGCTTACTTTCCACTCGAAGTAATTGGATTTTAATTTAACAAAAAAATCTTTTTTTTTTTTTTTCATTTTTACACTCAGAGAAAGTTTGTTTTTATTGATACCAATTGCCAGTCTTTCCTTTTACTGCCTTGAGACATGCATACTGTTCTCACATCTAGGCCTACTTCATCAAGGATTGGTTCCAAAAGTTTATTTGTAAATCAATTAGCCCAAACCAGGAATTGATTTTCCTATAGAATAATATTAAAGTTAATGCTTAAGTTCTCAGCCGTGTGGCGAGAGAAAGCCCATTACCTCGTAGGTGGCAGAGACTCCCAGCTCCCTACTCAGCCCCAGCAGGAGGAAAAGCTCCAGGCTTCGGAGCCGTGGCCAGGGCTTTGGGCCACCGCCTGGGGAATGCTGCGGGCCACCTGGGCTCCCGTTCCTCTGGGTGCTTTCACGGAAACAGCCCTCAGGGCCCCCAGCTGTCAAATCCATGGAGCCAGTTAAACTACTCTGGGTTCATTCTTGGTTAGCAAAGATGACCACTGAGGGATGTGTAAAGAAAATGGGAAGGTGGAGGAGGAGGTGGGCAGTAGACGTGCTCCTGCGAGAGATTACGTTTAGCTTTGCATGCAGGGTCCATGGTCACACTGCCTGTGTGTGTGTCTCTTCCTGTAGATGCTGTACTGTAAAAATGTCAGGATCATCCAAGGGTTAATAGCACGTTAGGCTCCTATAAGCTATTAGTTTCATAAGTGCGTTTGAGTCTTAAAAGTCAATAATGTTCGCTATTGGGTGTGTAGTCAGCTCCTGATCACCTTTGCAATTAAAAAAAAAAATCTTGTGTCGGTATTGCCCTGCTTCTTAATAGGCCTAGTGGGGCCTCCTTTTTCCTCTCTTACCTTTCAAGCGTTTTAAATTGTAATCAGCTATAATTTTACTACGTATTAAATGCAAAGTTGTGCATTAAATCATTAAAAACACTTTCATTTTTCGCAATTGATTATCTTTTGTTTACTGGTAAAGTTTTTATAGCTTTCTTGCTATTTTTTTTCCTTCTGGTGGTCTTCACTCATATTTTTCATGTCCTTTATAAAAAATAGCCTGGAGTCTGCACTTCTACTAAGCAACCTCCATTTACCACTATTTGGTTTAGACTAAAGGAATGTTAGCTTTTTTTTTTTTTTTTTTAGTGCTGGTTTAAGCCTAATGTAGTTAGGAAAGTGAGTTTGTTTCAGAACCTATGTAAGCATGTATTGCATATGCATTCTTTGGTTACAGTCTCCTGGTCTGGATGTTTGTATTCTGCTTGTTCCTTTTCTGAGCATAATTATTGGAGTCCGTTGAATGAGCTAACTGGTGGTCAGTCATGTTGCAAGTTATCTTTTTTTGAAAAAGATACCTGTTTACTCTAAAGCTTCCCTTCGTAGTGACTGGTGGTGATTGTACCAATTCCCAAACTGACTCTTCTGTATTCTGTTAAAGCCGCTTTTGAATCTTGAAGAAGCTACATTACAAGTATGTGAAATCTCTCATACTTGTGAAAAAAATAATGTAAGAAGCTTCCGATATTTATTTTCTTGGATATTAAATTAAATATACAAAACGAAAATTTCATAAAACATGGTTTTAGTTGCCTTTGACAGACAATGGGGAGAACATATGCTGAATCAATATTGCCCATACTTTTCCTAATTGCTTATTTTGCATTTGTAAAAAAATAGATTTCTTATTGAACTCTTCTTGCTCTTTCTTTTGCCTGTATATACTGTCATCTATTTGATATTTATGGATTTTTTCCTCACAAGGTAGGGATCTGCTTTCTACTTGTATTAGTTGTTTTTTTTTTCCAGAAAGTTCTGCAGCTGAGCCAGAAGTCCTTTTTATCGCTAAGAAATTGTCAAATATATTATGAAAACAACATACATGTATATGAATTTATATGAGAGATCTTTTTATTCATGTTATTAATATGCCATGTGTACCATGGACCTTGTACTGATTCATGCCTTTTCAACAAAACTTTTTTAAAAATTGCATCCAGCTGTTATTTTTTTAAAAAAATTACTACTTTAAAGCCATTGCAAATCTGTTTTATTTTCCCCTTGTGTTACAAAAAGCAAGGAAGGTGTTTTCATCCCTTGAGAGAGACACTAGCTTTGGGTAAATAACAATTTAGTCCAGGTGGGTAGAAAAGAATGCTTGTGACATTCTTCAGCTCCATGTGTAACCTCCAAGCAGGAGGTCAGGCAGCAAAGCATTCGTGTGAACTGGTGAAATGTTTTGCATTTATTTACAAGACTCTTAATCACATGACTGATCTCAATAAACTCAACAAGTCACAGTGGTGGAGGAAAGTATATGAGGCATGCAGAACAGTAAACATGGGGACTATAGGGGCCTTTACATTTGGCCTTCTCATCTGTTCCCACAATGGAAAGGGGACCATCGGAATCTCCTGTGAGTGGTCATGGGTGGCTCTGTGAGGAACAGAATTATCCCCATCTGTTCCCACCTGCTGCTGAACTACTGGACATTTTGCTCTTTTAAAAATTTATTAAAATTATTGGGGTGACTGGTTAATAAAATCAAACAGGTTTCAAGTGTACAGTTCAATAATGTGTCATAGTATATTGCATTGGAGATTTTGTTTTTAAGTTTCAGGTATCCTGAGTGTTCGAATTGCATTTTCACCAAAAATTCTCAATTCTTTTTTTCTTTAACATTCTCAACCCCAAACTTCTCTTCCACCATTCCTAGTGTATTCCGAATTTTCTCTGGTGCTGGAGTTGATGACTTGATTTCATTGTTTACCACAGTCTGGTTTAAAGCAAAAGCGTTCTAATAATACCTCCTAAGTCTTGTCATTTTTTAAAATTGTTACCGTATTTTAAAAATTTGTTTAGATGTAGCCTATAGAGAATCAAACAAGGGATGGACAGTGCCTCTAGATAACAAGTCCATAATATTTTCTGCCCGGAAGCCCGCCACATAATAAGTTCTGGGGTCGATACATGTTTCCTCGTCGTCTTTCCTGCATCCTGCTGTTCATCTCCTCACTGTAATCTCCACCAGATGATAGGCAGAGCTTTCATTCAGACCTGACAGCTCTGCTTTTTTTTTTTATGTCGCAAAGAAAAGATTTCGTGGGCTGGGAGGGTTCACCTCTTTGTGAATATTGATAATCCAGGTTAATTTGAAAGAACCTCTATTTGATATGCTACTAGAAAAACAGTTTATACAAGCGATTATCTCCATCACCTGGTAGAAGTCTAGGCAGGATAGATTTAATGAGTAAGAATAATTTAGAGTTCGCCTTTTAAACAACTAAGAGGGCTTTAGTGTCTGAAATAAGATTGTTGTTATTTGGACATTTCTTTTTTCGAAATGTCTCTGGAAAATATTAATGCATAATTGCTCGCGTTTATTGTGGGCCACCAAGTATTACTGAGAATTTACTGAGTCACAGATATGGAACAGGGCTGCTGACAGTGAGTAAAGTGCCCTCAGTTGGGGTTGGGGGTTAAGGAACAGACGCAGAATCAGATCCTGTTGACGGAACGGTGAGGGCTGTGATACAGCCCCTGTGATATGCGGCTCCAAGAACACGCTTTTCTCTTGCTTCTTGAGGGATTATTTTGTTTTTTTTTAAATTAAGGCACTGATTAAATTAGGGAAGTAGTTTAAAACTAACATTTCTGGAGTATAAAACAACACAGGGCAGACATTCTTAGGACATTTTTGTCACGTTACTACTTATTTTGTTTCACTGTTCGAATGTACAGACTATACATTTTGTCGTTTAGTTTTTTTAAATTTGCTTTAGTTTAGCTGAATTTAACTTTACTTGAAATGAATAGCTGTCGTATTTAGAGACAGAGTAAATGATAGACACTTCTATCCTTTCTCTCTCACTTGGACCCAGCTGACCCAGTTGTCCAGTGGGATTTTAGATGGTTTGGATGGTTTATCTTGAGTCCTCAGCTCAAGAGAACCCATAGGAAATTCATTTTCGAAGATTCATCCTCTCGGTGTGAATAAATTACTTGATCATTACCTACTGTTTTTCATTCTTTGTGAAATGCAGCATCTGTCACAACAGGTGATGGAGAATAGGTGTTCTAGACAAAAGAGCTTATTTGGAACAGTTAGTGTAATACAACATTTAGTCCACTTAATGACCTTAATGAATGAAAAAGTGAAGTAAAATCTTGTTGTTCTGGGAAATAGTTTATCAAATTCTAAAAAAGTTGTCCCAAATCTAAATAAAAGAGGCTAGGAAGTCTCTTTTATTACTCCTGGTGAGTAGAGATTAGTGGCTTTGATAGGCTGAAGTCATATTTTCATTGGGTAGAAATAACTAACATTTTTACATGATGTTGTGCTTCTCCATTTTCCCCCTCAGGCAATAATTTCATCCTTCGGAAAAGAAGTCCATCCAGAAGTGCTGGATTTTCAGTGACAATCTTTTGCCAAACCTTTATTGTTTACTGTGTGCTGGGCAAAGTGGAGGTGGCAGTTGGGGGGTTATGAAAAGATATCAAATCCTGGTTTCTTTCGTAGAGGATTTTATTATAAGTTCTTTGTATTTTAAGTCCTCCCTTTGGGACTCTGTTATAAACTTTGAATATTTTAAGTCTTTTCTCTTTCCTTCCCGCCTCTCCCTACCTTCAACATTTTTCCCCCCCCCTCTGTGTTTTATCTCAGAAGAAGGGCACGTTTCACTTTGCTGGCATGTACTTATACCTTTTCATTTGTGGTTTACTGCTTATACTGCTTGCTGCTATGGTAAGATTTTGAATGTAGGTGTTTATCTGGTTTTTTTTTTTAAAGCTATTTTAGCTTTATGATCCTCATTAAATTTGATGAGTCGACCTAGCAGCAGCATCTCATATGTCTTCTTTAGATTCAATACATGGACTGATTTTTGTGTTTAACTAGTCTTAACCTTGATGGAACGGTTCTCCCATCTCCATTTAGGCTCCTTAAGTTTTGGTGCAATAATGACTTCAGAAAGGAAGAAATATCATGCGTTTCGTAATGTATACCTACAGTTTGCTTTTTGGGAAAATTTATAGTGCACCTACCATGCTTTCACTGAAATGGAGGCGGCAGTGCCTTCTTTGTGACATCATAGAGGCAGACTGATTGCGTTTGCCCGAATGGCATGAGATAGCCTTAGCAGAGGAAGACATCTCTGAGTCTGGAAGGATGAATAGGGCCTCCAGGAAGGAGGAAGAAGAGAAGGAATGTCTTCAAGAGGAGAGAAGTAACATGAGCTGTGGGAGGTGGAGAGTGGATGCCTTAAAGTTTAGTGCATATTCGGGAGAAGCTGGGAGTTCGGGATGCTTAGGGGCGGGTGGAGTGGGGAAATGGGATTGCTCTCCAGCTGGGAGGTGATGGTAAATGTGGGGCTGGGGAAACTTTCCCCTTACCCCTTTAGTTCAGGCTGGTTGAACAATTCAAATGACATATAGGAGATTAACAGGAGAAAAATCAAAATTTTAATATGTGCGCATGGGGACTTCACATAAGCATGACGGCCCCAAAGACAGCGAGGCAAAATGAGGTGTGTGTATATATATATATGTCATTTTTGGACTAAGGAGAGGGGGCTAGGCAATTCACAGGTAGATGAGAAAGAGCAAACATTTGGTAAGCAAATTCTTGCAGGGCCACCCAGAAATAGGACACAAAGGGGAATCTCAGGAACATATTTTGCTTGGACTCTCCCTGTCTGCCACACCTAATTCGTACACGCTGAGGTGACTCTGCGAGGTTCCCTTCCTGAAGCAGATTTTTCTGTCTGAATCTCTTTAGACAGGTGACGGGGAGGGAAAAAACTCTTCCCGAGTTTGTTGGGCTTTAATTGTTTTCACCTCGAAATGTAATCCGCTTGCCAGGATGCTGCATTCTGGGGAGACTTGCTCCTAACCCCCACATAACAGAAGAATGTGTATGAGTTTTCTATTTGGAAAGCTTAGAATTTTCCTAGATGAGACACTTAGTACCTGCCTAACTCACTCTCTCTTGTTCTCGGGTTAAAGTTAATCTAGTGCTTTCCAACATAAACCACCTTCCTATTTCCATTTGATTCTGTCCCCAAATAAAATAGATATGCACTGTCCTGGTAGCAATATGGATTGCCTGGGTTAGGTTTTTAGAAATAGGGAACTTCAAATACACTTTATCAAAACACATTTGGTGTCTGTCCTGCTCTGGTGCTAATCTGGAAAAATGGCGTTCCTCAGGAAAGTCAATATATCTCAATAAATGGTGTGTTTTTCAGGAATGCTAGGTTTCTGGCAAATGTAATATCTGCCTAAGTGACATTTCTCAGTGGTGATTCTTTGAAACTTGTCCCAGTGGGGTCAGCAGCATACTGGTCACTGCAGTCCTTGCAAAGGATAGTCTGAAGGAAGTGCTGTGACTTTTCAACTCGTACGTGTACCTGAGTCTCTTACACCGTCAGCATGAAAAACAACAACAAAACGGAGACCCTCGTACAGAAATTATTTCTACCCCTTCGGTCGCGTGACCTCACCTGGCGGGGGTGTGTGGGGAAGGGTGAAGAAACTGGAGGGGCAAATCATTTGTTCTTATTTTGTGGTTGGGCTTGTCAGCTATGCATGTGCCCTGTGCAGAAGATTCTTCTGGGGACCTGGAGGTGGGGATGAAGTGGGGGGGGTGTGGTGAGTCGGCCTCCTCTGGGGTGAGGTGCTGGGTGTGCTTCCTGCTTTACGGTTTGGCAAGAGGGATTGAGGAGAATTGCACCCAGGTATTAGGAGTGTCTTCAAAAAGTCGGCCACAGCTTCCTTAGTCAGATATAGGACAGGGCCTAAGTGAGAATATCATCAGCCCAATAGTTTCCCTGTGGTTTGGCCAGGGAAGTTGTATTTTGCCAAATGTTACTTTTCCAAGGACAGTGATATAGCATGACATTTTCTAGAGAAGGAAATAAAACCCATTTTGGGGGGGGGGCGTTCAAAATACATAAATAAGCTGAACTCAGTTTTTAAAAACTCAATTAGCGTGTACATTTATTGTTGTCTTTTTATCTCGGAGATAAGGCTCTTTCTGCTTGCGGAGCGATCTTGCTGTGGAATTTTGGATAGTTGACTGGTCACAAGGCATTGCAGAGATGCCATTCCCTGGGCCATGTTGCCATTTCGTTAAGTTAGAAGACGTACTGGGAGGAGGAATTTCTTTCTTGCAGTCGTAGCTGTTTGGTCGTTGCCATGGGTGGTGGAGGAGTCTGGAGGGAGATGGATACTTGACGGGGGGAGGAAAGGCACTTCCAGGAGACCAAACAGGGCTGAGGGTTTCTGCTCTGGGGGGTGGAGGTCACTTACACCTGTGTCTTTAGTGCCTCCTCTGGTTCGAGCTGAGCCTAGGGGCACCCAGATGCTCTCATACGAGGGTCCTGAGTGCACACGGCACGTCACTTTTGGAGTCTCGTGTGGTTGTGTGCGCCGTTCAGCACAGGGCCGTGGCTGGTTTGAGCTGGGGTGTGGGGCGAAGCCTGGACCTGGTGGTGGAGAGGTTGGCACACTTCACCCGCCTGGGAGCTCATGAAAACCAGGTTCCTCCCAAGGACCCCAGGGGGATCCCAGACTCGGGGAATTCACTCTCCAGTGGCGGAGCCTCAGAATCTGCATTTAAACAAATCCCCTAGGTAGCTTTTTAGTTGGAAAATAGCTGGTCACACTTTCCTATCCACAGGCAACTGCGCTAAGCTCATTTTGCGCTTTTGAAAAATCTTTCCTCAAATGATCCAGTTATGGGATTGTGGGTGAGTGGCCCAGAGCGGCTCTTAAGCACCAACAGGGCTCATCTCGGCAGCATGTCTTAAAATCATGGTCACTTCACGATATCTTTGCAGAGAGCTTGAGAGTCTATGCAAGCACTAAGTTTGTTGCCTTTTAACACGGGGTGTTTCATCCTTGTTAAGGACAACCTCAGACTATTAATTTTGCTCCCTGGGCTGTATGTTGAATAGGTTTGCTGCTCTGGACCATGTGGGCTGAGAGCATCCAGGTGGTCCAGGACCACCTGGGGTTCCTAAGCCAACTCTCAAAATTATCCGGATTAAAAAGAAAAAAGGACAGAAAAGGAAAATTGAGGGTGGTACAAGGAGGGAGTCTTTCACACTTGGGTTCACTCCATTCTTTGATTGTTTTCTTGTAATAAAAACGATGCTGATGCTGATGCTGATGGTGAGAGTAATAACAAAGACAACAAAAAGTCGTAAGAAAGCAAGTATTTAATGAGGACTTACTCTGTGCCAAGCGCTGTGCTAATAAACCCTTTGCCTATGTTGTCTCATTTAATTTTTGTGACAACCCTATGAAATAAGTACCATTTATTATCATGCCATTTTGCAGACGAAACCGAGGCAGAGGGTTTAGTGCAAGTCAGATAACTGGTGGAGGCAGATGTGGAATTCAAACTCTGTGAAGTCTGACTTGGAAACCCAGACACAAAATACAGTGCAGATTAAAGCTTCAGATGCCGTAGGGCTAGACAGGAAGAATGAACGAAGCTCGCCTGTAGTTATACAGGGAGTGGCGGGGACTGCGGCCAAACCAGGGGGTGCCCCTCGCCAGTGGGGTGGTTACTTCAATCCCAGCTCACTCTCGCGAGGCCGAAATTTAGGCCAGAGCTCTCAGACTTTTTTTTTTTCCCGAGAGCTAATGGAAATCTGTATTTTTCGTGTGAAACATCTTGATGGTTAAACAGCGGCAACACATTCAAATTTTTAAATAAAACTCTCTGGGCCAAGTAAAATATCGGAATGTCGGCAGGGTTTTTAATCTTTTGTTTACTGCTCTACGCACAGTATCTGCAACAGTGCCTGGCACATAGTAGGTGCTTCGTGAGTGCTTGTTGAACAGACGAATGTGTGAACATGTGTGGGCCGCATTGCGTTCTAGGCTGCTCGTTTTCAACCTCTGCTCTGCTGCATTCCCCAGCCACCTTTTAGGTTTTTCTGCCGCTTCCTATTCCGGACCAGATCATTTTTTAGCTAAGTATGTAAATCAGAAGTACTTCAAAGGTTAAAAATCATTTTGGTCTGAGTTGGTGTTTGTACCAGCATTCCTGTTTTAAGGTTTTTTTTTTTTTTTTTCCCGGTTTGTGTGTGTATTTTTAATTCTTTTTTTAAACTTTGTGGTAAAAAACATAAAATTTACCATTTGAACCATTTTTCAGTGTACAGGTTAGTAATGTCAGTGCACTCATATTGTTGTGAACCAGAGCTCCAGAAGTTTTTCATCTGGCCCTTGCTAACCACCCTTGTGTCTCTTAAGATTTTGACTGTTTTAGATACATAAGCGGAATCACACAGTATTTGGCTTCTTGTGACTGGCTTATTTCACTTAGCATAATGTCCTTAAGGTTTATCCACATCGTAGCATTATGGGAATTTTCTTTTTTAAGGCTGACTCCTAGGTCACTGTACAATTGGACCATGTTTGTTTACCATTCGCTTCCACCTCTTGGCTGTTGTGAATAGTGCCGCTATGCATATGGTGTGCAAAGATCTTTTTGATATCATGCTCTCAATTCATTTGGCTATATACCCAGATGTGGGATTACTGAATCATGTGATAGTTCTATTTTTAATTTTGGGAGGAACCTCCATACTCTTTTCCAGAGCAGCCGTACCCCTTTACATTCCCATCAACAGTGTGCAAGAGTTTTAATTTCTCCACATCCCTGTCAACACTTGTCGTTTTCTGTTTTCTGTTTTTTTGATAGTGGCCGTCGTAATGGGTAGGAGGTGGTGTCTCCCTGTGGCTTCAGTTTTCATTTCTCCAATGACTTGTGATGTCGAACACCTTTTCATGTGCTTCTCGGCCATTGTTTTATATTACTATCTAGTAGCTTCACATCTGTGAATTTTCAAGAGATGTCAAAATGTGTTCCCTACCATCGTGTCGGTGTAACATGGGAGAATCTTCTCGAGGTGATCGTGTTCTCTCCTGCACAGACGCAAAAGCTCATCTAACCAGCCTTCAGAAACTAGAGCCGAGAATTCTTGCTTCTGGCTTTGACTGCTTGGAGAACACAGCAGAGGCCCTCCTGTGTCCTGGTCTAGGTTTAGACGTACCCAGAGAAAGTGCAAACAAATTGAGAGATCTTTAGCTATTTGTCCAGTGCAGGGGGCTCACTTTTCACCTTGAGAGCACTGTTCTGTGGGATGTAATTAAGCTTTTGGAGGTGAGGTCATGGAGGGCAAGGAAGGTAAGAAAGGAAAAGTGGAAGCGGCTGTGAGCTCTTTTTCAGCAAGCGGAACCATCTCGCAGCTTAGAAAAGATTGATAAACTAAAGTAACCATATAAGAAAAATAAATAAATGGTCTTTCCCCTACTCTATTGTTAGTTGGTACCGACTGGAACAAAAAGTTGGTTGAATCAATCTGGTGAAAATAATGGTAATGTCTAAAACACCCAAATCCTAGAGAAGAGTAAATTTAACTCTGTGACAGCTAATTTGTAGTTTCAGGGTCGAAGGTGTTATGTACACCTGTTGAAAAGTTCATCCTAGAATTTGATTTTTTGGGGTGAACCCCTGCAGACTCAGGACTAATTGAAAAAAGGTACATATGTTGAGGTCTTGACTTCTGAGACGTCCTTTACTCATAGAGAATTATGTGGGGTTAACCGCGTCTGCAGCCTTAGAAACAGGATGCATTCTTTCTTTTTCACAGTCTGGTCTGCAGACCCAAAAGGCCTGGGGAGGACTGTCTGGCTGTTGTTAGCCAGTAGGTTAATGGATAACTCCTGCAACGTGGCAGACATAACACCTAATCTCTGATGAGGACCTACTGCTCAGAATGAATAATGGGGAACCATTCCTTTCCTTTGACTAAAACCATATACCTGCCATAGTGTTTTCTCTTAAATATGTGAGACTGTGAAGGTTTTTTTTTTTCTCCTTTTGCAAATAAAATTTACATAGCACAGAAGTTTCATGACTCATTTATTGCAAAGAAAGCAGGCCGTGTCCAGGAATAGTTTGCCATCTTTTAGGGACTAGTAGAATGATTGCTACTGAGTTTTCATTTAACTTGATCACTGTCTAGTTGGAGACCAATATAAAACGGTCCTTTTCCTTGATGCAAAATATGAAAAAAAAAAAAAAATAGCACCCTCGTTAGTAGACAAGTCATTTTAAAAGTCTGCTGTGTCTCATTGTGACAGTGAGAGTTTCTTTTTTATAAGGAACAGTCATCCGGACTGGGAAAAGATAAAAAACGGAGGGAGCAAAGGAAGATTGCGTGGGTGCCTTGCCAGTGACCTGGTGGCTGTCTGCGAGGGGTCAGCCACCCCATTCCTGGCTGACGAGCGGTGGTCCCCAGGTGGACTGCCGCCACCATGAACATGCCGCTTCGGCTTCACCATTTGTTATGTTCAGCTGAAGCTTTTGGTGCCCTTAACCCAGTCAAGAACGTTCTGTAAACGTTAGAAATAGCCTTTGTATTTGAAAGAAAGCTTGGCTGAAAATTAGTTATTGCCATTTCTGAGAAGTGTGTTCTTAGTGTTATTAATGATTCCGCACTCATTATCAGGGTCCTGGTTTCATTTCTTAGTAATCCATCTGAGCAGTTATTCTCAGGTTCCTTCATCACGATTGTCTGTCTGTTGTCTAAGCTGAGGATGGAGGGCGGGCGCGGCCCCTGCGTCTCTGGCTTGCATTTACCCCTGAGGCTTCATTGTAAATCTGTTCTGGACTGACAGTTTGATCTGGTGGTAATATGTCTGGCTTATTACAAATCCTTAAGTTTAAAAAAAAAAAAAAGACTGGACTCTTTTCTTTGTAGCCAAGGATTTGGAGAGAGTTCTGAGGGCTGACCGCATCTCCCATGCAGGCTTTGGCCCTGTGCACGTGGCTGGCATCCTCACCCCTCGGACACTGCCTCTGGCAAGGGGCCAGACGTTTCTTAGCTGCCGCAGTACATATTTCTCAGTCTTTGTCTTTCCTTTGGGATTTGACATTGACCGTGGCCTCTTCCTGAAGCATTGCCTTCTTGGGCCCCCTGATATTCCTCCTCCTACCCTGGGGGTTCCTTTTCACTGTCCTTTGAGGGGTTTCCTCCTCTGGTCACCTGTTGAATGTAGGCATGGTCTAGCTTCGGGTCCTCTGCCCTCCTGCCACCTTTCTCGGAGGGTTTCCCAGCCATGTCCACGACTACTTTGAACTTGTCTGTTTAACTCAGACCCCTGTCTCTTCATGGCCCCCACATTCCAGCTGTCTACTGGATTTTCCACGTGATCGACTGCAGGTATCTCAGAATGTCACAGACAGTCCTTTCGATTTCTTAGACGGATCCCTGTTTCTATGTTCCCTACCTTAGTGATGACATCACGTCTTATCGAGTTAAACAAAATAGGGACTTGAGTCAACCGAGTAGACTCATTCTTCTTCACCTTTTTTATGGCATAAGTACCAAGCCCGTTGCCTTTCTCTAAGGCAGCTACTTTTTTCCTAATCCGAGCCAATCCTACCGGGAGTCCTTCAGAGTCACTGTGTACCTCACCTCATGCAGAAAAATGCCTTAGAATTCTGGACCTGGCTCCTTATCCTGGGGTATGCTGAGTCTTGTTTACCTGTTGGTCTCCCCTTGATTGAGTTTAGCTGTGGCCGGGGCTGTGCCACATTCACCATACTTTCCCCAGGGCCTAGCAGAGTGGTACCTTGGAAATGTGTAATTTACTGGAAGTTTCTGAGTGCTGTTCCGTGGCTGGTGTGTGTGTGCTGCCTTTGATGTTTGGAGATGGAGCTGAGATATCAGTCTGTGGACTTTCTGGTCCTGTCATCTGTTTAGTCACTTTAGGTTCGATGTGACAGCTAAGGGCAGGAGGCAGTTTTAGTGCAATGGGAAGAACACAGACTTCCAGAACTTTGCTGTAAGGATTAGGGAAGAATAACGTAGGAGAATTACCTGATGAGGAGCTGGTTCTCGACAGTGATATGTTTGGGGCAACTGCCCAGGGGCTGGGGCTAGGCGCTTGGAGGCAGCAGTGACGTGGAGGTTCCCTGTCTAGCTAAATGCCAGCTGAGGGAAGTCACAATCCTCATGCATTTTCTGACTCCTTGAGTGCGGCGTGAAGGTCTTCGCAGAGGTGGGGTTTGGGGGATGCAGTGGTGGTTGCTTTATGTTCCACAATGTAAATTAGAAGACGTTTCTTTAGTCTTAAATGACCCCTATGATCCCAATTCATTTCCTTAACAAGTGTTTATTAAGCTGTCATGTTGCAGGCACAGTATTAGGTAAAAACTCAACAGGGATAAGACAGGCGTAGGGTCACTTCTTAAAAAGCTTACAACTCCATGTTCATAGAATTCTTATTATGTTTTCACTACGAAGTGTTCTATGTTTAACCAGATCTCTTTTGGCTTATGAGACTGTAACGTTATTATAGTTACATTATCATATTAAAACATGGAAAGACAATTTTAGCATTTTTGCCTAGTTCTGCCAGTTGAATATCCCTAATCACATTATTCCTTGAGCTCTGGTGTTTACTTAAAACTGCACAAGCCTATCAATTTAGAATACATTTTCATCTTTACTGTATTTAGTTTTCTCAAATCACCATTGAGCATGGTAGGTCCTTTGTTATTAGTCTTTTACATATTTTCTAACAGTAATGAATACTTACCCAGTGCCAGGTGTTTTTAAATCTTTTCCCTAGTGGTCACAACAATGTTTGAATGCATCTGTGTTTTTCTCATATGAATGTTACAGGGACCAGAGCCACCACATGCCCGCTGATGTCACAGTCCCAGGACTGTCCTCTGCTGGTTTCAGATTTCTTTCAGACTTTCTTAAGAAGACCTTAGACAGGCCGCAGCAAATTATCCCCTCGTCCCCTTCTGTCATAGCCAGGGTTCCTTATGTACATTGAAATCTAGTGAGACCTGTGATAAATTGATCGTTGAGCTTTTTTTTTTTTCCTATCTGCTCCCCAGTGGTTCTGACACTTCAGGGTGATGACACCTCAATTGAAATTGCTCTTGTATTAAGAACCACAATAACAACAACAACAAAAAGAGGTCAAACGATGGAACATACTTGTCATTTCCTGAGTTCAAGGAGGGTATTGGTGCCCTTCCTCTGTTGCTAAAAGAGTGGCACTGATTATAAGAAGCCTCTCCAGAAGAGAGCGCTCAGGAGAGGTGATGCCATGTGCCGTGGAGGAACTTGGGAAGTCGGGATGTTCGAACAAAGTTTGAATCGACTTGAGGATGTGGATAGGTGCAGATTCGGCTGGGAAGGGAACAGGGTAGATCGGTGGACCCTTCTAATCAGGAATCGGGAATCTGGAACCTGAGTCCATCTTTTGTCCCAGGCTACTAAGGTGATTTTTCAGGTAGCTTTCGTAATTGCCGCAAATTAAATCAACAGGGACACACACGGGTATGTGTTACTTATTTGGCAGAATATTCTGCAGAGAACTTTTATCCTCAGGCCCATCCTCATTGATGTCTTAGAATTAAGTATAAAGCTCAAATGCCGCAAACTGGAATTGTGACTCACTGCCTGGAGTGAGAAAATGGCACACGAGAGGTGCTGCCAGAAACACTTGTGGGTAGAACCGTTTGCCCTTTCTCCACCTCGAGTGTCGCCAGGAGCAAGAGTTCCTGTAGGAAATGTAGTGGCTTTTGAAGTCGAGTTTCCTGTAATGTGAAGAGTTTCTGTATTTGGAGACACCAAACAAAACCGATTATTTTTTTTTAGGAGTTGTCTCCTAGGCATTTTTAGAAAATTTATCCTTAAATTAGAAATAATATAACAACTTTACAGAGCGTTTGACAGATTAACCATTTAAAAAGATTACAGTAACTTGAACTTTGGCAGACTTTCCAAGTTTACATACACAGATAACTTTTCTATGTAAAGTGTTGCCTTGGAAGTTTTCTTTTGAGGGAAGAGATAAAATGTATTAAATTTAAACTTTAAGTTATACTTATTTTTGTTTGGGTAAAAGATGAACATAACACAGAATTTTAAAAGTACACACAAGATTATGCAGTAAAAAGTCTTCATTCTACCCGTTTTCTAGTCTCAGCTTCCCCTCTCAGATGCCAACTGTTACTAGTTTGTAATAGAGCTTTTCAGAGATATTTCGTACACCTACAAACATATATATCCCCCTTCTCCTTTTTCCACACATCTAGTATATTTGTTTTTAGGTTGTTTCCAGATTTTGTAATTAAAAAATTTTTTTTCACCCAGGTATGAGTCTTAGAATAAATTTCTAGAAGCAGAACTGCTGGGTTAAGTGTTTGTGCATTTGTAATTTTGATAGGTATTGCCATATTGTTTGCCAGCGATGTATTGGGGTACTTTGTAGACTATTATTGGCTTTGAAGTCTTTCTCTTGGGGGCGGGAATTAGAGAATTTAAGAATACGCATGTTTAAATGCATGTGTGCATGTTTATATGTTTTAACATATATTTCATTATTGCATAGTCATATTTCAGTCTCTTTAGAATTATTCGGTGTTTAAGTGGCAGTTTTCAGCATTGCGAGCTCTCGGATTGAGAAAAGATGGATGATAAGGTAATTTGAGGAACTTTTAGATTCATGTCCTCTCTTTTCTATGCCCCTCTGAATTCTTAAGATTCAGCTCCATGTCGCCTTCTTCCATGAAACCTTCAGCTCTTAATTATAATTATTCCAGCTCTTGTTGAAATGGAACACCATTTAGAGCCTGTACTTAATTATATGCTTTTATTTAAATTAATCTGTATCATGTTCGTGAGCCTTGTCAGGAGAATCAGAGAGTTAAAATGGGAAGAGCAAGAAGCGATTTTGACTCTTGGCTTTGCCTTGTGATTTTTATCTAGTTCTTGGGACAGAAACAGTAACAACATTCAGTAAATATTATTTTCTCATGTTTTTAAAAGCCTCCTCAAGCCTTTCATCATAACATTTTAAACCTAAATCAATGTATTTATCAGTATCAAAGTAATAATGATCGTTGTAGAAGATGTAAGAAATATAGAAAATTTTATAAAGCAGCAAATAAAAAAATCACTCAGAATCCTGCCATCCATGGAAAATCTATCTATTCTTTTGTCTTTCTCTCTTTCTGAGTGTGTGTGTGTATGTGTGTGTGTGTGTGTGTGTGTATGTGTGTGCGTGTGTTTAATTAAATTGGGAACAGTGTGCTGATGTAGTTTTGGATTCTCCCCTTTTCACCCCACCAACAACTGACAGTTTGAGTATGTCCTCCCAGAACGTTTATACGTACATAAAATGAAATGTAGAGAAAGTTTCAGGAAGCAAATTAGAAAGGAAATTATACGGTGCATAGTGCTGCACCTGCTTTTGCCAGTCAGCTATGTGGTCATCTCCCGGCTGTGTGAGTGTGAACAGGTTCTAGTTCTTTTAAAGGTTCACACCGTGTTCCATACAACCTCCTAGCTATATCCAGTTTGCCCTCTTATAAATAATGCGGAGGTGAACATCTTTTCACAGGGTTACATGTGGAACCTTATAAGATAGATTCCTAGAAGTGGAATTACTGGGTTCAAGGTCATACACACTTAAGATTTTACAGGTAACGCCAAATATCCCCTTAAAAATGTCGTACCTATGTATAGTCCAATAAAAAACACTTCCATGTCTTCTTCATCAGCACTGGCAATGATCAGCCTCTAATTTTTATTTTCCAGCATGAGTGATTAAAAAAAAAAGGCTGCATGCATATCTAATTTATATTTTATTGATAGTGAAGTTGAATATCTTCATATGCCTCTTAGCCCTCTTTCAGCTATAAACTGTTCTTTTTTTTTTTTTTTGTAGTTTCTTACTGGATTTTTTTTTTTTTTTTGATACTAACTTTTCGTCTGTTAGATATGTTGTAAGTATTTTTTCTCAGATGGTTGTCTTCTAACCCACTTTATGTTGTCTTTAGCCATACAGGCATTTTAAATTATGTACTAAAATCCGATATGGTTTCTGATCTTATTTAGGAAAGACTTTTCTCTACCTTCATATTTGTAATGTATTTTCTTCTGGCACTTTAATAATTTTGTTTTCTTACACTTAAACCGAGCTAGATCGATTGAATAATTGAATTCTACTATTCCTTTTCCCAGTAGTTTAATCACAAAAACGGGTATATTTTTGTATAGGATTTTTATGATTTACCAAAGCAGTTCTGTATAATAATAGATCAAGTTAAAGCTGAATGATGGAAATGTACATGTTTTAGATAAATTTTTCTTGAAGATTTTCAAATCTTCCTTAAGCTCTCATTTAGTTTGTCCTTTCAAATCATGTTCCCTGGTCACTTTAGGTGTCCCAGGATTTGGGACTGCGGGTGTCACGTAGAAGTCATACAAGTCAGTCCAGCTTGTATCATAATGTTTCATTTGCAAATCAAGGCATTGCCTAAAAAAAGAAGCGGAAAACCCATGATCTGCTAATCTGTTTGAAGTTTTGGGAGCTGGGCACATAATAGTCACCCATTTTCCCCTGAGGGGCTCCAGCCTTGGTGTTGGTCAGGCGTGCAGTCGTGTGCACTGGAGCCGGAATTCCTTGCCTTGAGGACGTGGGCTGAGCTCCCGGGGCAGGGCTGGGCTAAGCCTCAACTCTGTTTCCAGCCCTATCCTGTTACAGTTATAAAGTATGTTCCATCGTTTGACCTTCTGCTCTAGAACACTTTGCACACTATTATTCCACATTTCCTCTCAGATACCTTTCTCATCTCTACGCTGGGACCTAGTTATGCAGAAGCAATAAATACTTCAGAGCATAAATATTTTTGTTAAGAACCGAGGTGCACTTCTAAATCTGTGAGCACAAAAGTGAAATGGAAAATTACTGAGTACATTGTAAGCTCAGGACCAAAAATGCCAGGAGAGTTTTATTTTTGTGTTTAGGAAAGAAACATGAAGTGTTGTTTATCTGTGGGTGTGAAAAATATGTTAAAATAGCATATCATAACTATTTCAAAAAGTGTTTTTCCTGCCTCATCTTAATTTGATAACTTAAGTCTTCTCCAAATACATTTTCTCCTGAAGTGGATTAATGCTGCATTATTTCTTATTTGGACCCCTTCGAGTTACTGAGATTTTTAACCATTTAATTCTTATTCTTCACCTTAATATTACAATTGACCCTTGAACAGTGCAGAAGTTAGGGGCTCCAGCCACCCCCCACACCCCACATAGTCAAATCCATATATAACTTCTGACTCCCCCAGAATGTAACTACTAATAGTCTACTATTGACGAGAAGCCCTACCACTAACATAAACAGTTGATTAACACATATTTTGTATGTTACGTGTATATACACTGTATTCTTACAATGAAGTAAGGTAGAGAAAACATTAAAATCATAAAGAAGAGAAAACAATTTACAGTTCTGTCTGTATTTGTTGAAAAACATTCATGTATAAGTAGACCGACATAGTTCAAACTGGTGTTGTTTAAGTGTCAACTATTTAATTATTTTTCAGAAAGTATCAAATACATTTTAGTTATTAGTATCACCTTTCACATCTTTTTCTTTCTCGAGTGTTAATTTTTTACCATCTTTCCTCTGCTTGGAAGAGCTATAATAATAGATAACTTATTAGGCACTTATTTGTGGTCCAGATACTCTGATAACTGCTTTACGTGCATTATCTCACTGAATCCTTCCAAAAACGCTTAATTCCTGTTATTTTCATCTTATATGAGAGGAAACTGGCTCAGAGATTTCAGTAGTTTGCCCAAGATTTTAGTTTGTTTAAACTCAAACTTTTCAAATTCCAATTCAAGTCTCTTTTACTTCAAAACCCAAGCTCTTAATTATTATAATTCATTTACATTTTTTTAACCTTAATGAGTAACTGGATGTGTCTTTATTTAGCCCTTTTTGGGCTAAGGCTAGGAAGAGACACTACATCTGACCACAATTGCTTGTCCCAGTTTTTAGACAGTTACTGCTTGATCCAAAGTGAGTCGTGAAGTAATCTCCAAGACCCGTTTAGTTTTATGAGTCGGACAAGAGGAATTCCAGGTCTTGCAGGCATCTCTTTCCCTCAAGTTCACTTGTGGTGACGATGACACATGGTCAGCATTGCTAATTATACTTCTTCTCCCTGAATCTCATCAAGGAACAGACTCACCCTCCCTCATCCCCTCTCTCCCATCCACTAGTATCATAGTGACTCTTGCCCTTAAAAATATCATGAGAGGCCTTTAGACTTCCTTTAGACTTCCAAGTATTTCGTTAGCTTTGGTTCTCTCTCTCTTCTACGTGTAAGAGCTTCCTCAGTATGACCAGTTACTAAAATGTCCAGAAACAAACAGCTCTAACTTCTTAAAGTTAGATAACGGAACACAATGGAGCTCACCGTTTAATTTGGTTAAAACAGCAGGTAAAGAGAAGTAGACCCAGGGCTTGCTCCTGTGTCGACCAGAAAGCCTTAAAGGATATGTTTGTATGGCAGGAATCTTCAGTCTCTGTAACCTTGGGGGACGCTAGCTCAGGCCGGAGGGCTGACAAGATCACTGATGTAAAGCGTAAGGCAAGGAAGAGAGAAGGGGGGAAAGAGAGAGAAGGAAGGCACTGAGATGGGACAGAGGACACTGGTGGAGTGTCCCAAAAATTTATTTGGTTGTCTTCACTTAAGATGAGTGCCGCCGCTTTAGAAGTTGTTCTTATTTTCTCCGATACATGCCTACAAGAAAAATCATTCTGCCAATATTTTGGATTTGAGCAGCTCTTAAGCAGCTCATAATATGTGTGTGTGTGTGTGTGTATGTGTATACACACACACATATATACATATATACGTATATATGGCCTTATATGTAAAGCTCTCGTATATAAAGTGGGTCTAACATATATACATATACACGTGTATATATACATATATAGCCTTATATGTAAAACCTTTGTTTATAAAATGGGTCTAACATGAGCCAGCATAGCAGCTTATATCATCTTCATTGATCCCATGGGGGCTCTGAATAGATTAAAATTGTCTATAAAAGTAAAAATCTTGCAAAATCTTCTGGTTTTTTAGAATAAGATCTAGTGTAGTAAATAAGCCTTTTTTTTTTTTTTTTTGGACAAGGAGATATAAAAGAAAAATGAGGCATGGAGGGAAAAAGGTGGACGGTTGCTATGGAAGGCTACTTAGATGAGCTAAACTCAGGGAAATCCTTGGATCCTAATCTCATCCTTCAGTCCTTTCTAAAATCAACTTCCTAAGGTTCTGCGTTTTCATGGTAAGCCTAGAGGGGGTTACGGCTGTGCCTTGTCCAGGCTGGTGAACAGCAGTTGGGATCCCGCAGCAGCACCGGCCACCGCGGATCCCGCTCAGCGCCTACACCGCAGCTTTATCCATGAACTAATAACACACTGCGGTATCAGGAGAACCCATGAAATGAGGCTTGAGTTTAGAATTTTTCCAGGCCATTCCTAGTCCTACATGATCATTATAATGAAGTCTGTAGATTTTTAAAGCCTATTGAAGAAAACGTAATTTTAAAAGCAAATCGTTCACTGAATATGGGGTTCATACCGTATTAAGCAGATTATATATGTCTTAAAGTTGCATAAATGTAACTATGAATTTTGACATCTTTCATGGTATTGTCATTTACATATATACAAAATGGGAAATGCTTCTGTTATCTAATTTCTTGCCAAGGATGTTTTGAGGAATATGGCATGAAATGACTACAGATTTTTAACAATGACCTACTGGATCAACACGATAACAGTTACCGATAATGCTCTGTCAAAGGTAAGTGTTACACTAGCAGCTGCTTTATTCTGAGCTAGGTCATCACTTCCCAGGGATATGCTTGTCTTTGGAGAAAAGGTTAAATTCAAGGTTATGGGAGAGACTTTTATTCCTCTCAAAGCTTCAAAGGAAAAGTTAAATGATCTTTAAATGTTTATCTCTGAAAGGAACCTGGATTCATTGTGGAGGTGATCACTTGTGCACCCTCGTCCACATTATAGAAGGAATACCTTTATTTGCTTAGAGCCTTGAGATTAGAGGGATAGAGGAGCTGGGTACTTATTATTAGAGCATTAGTTTTTGATCTATACTTTACAACAATAGCTAACATTTATTGAACACCTATGATGTGCCACTTACTGGGCTAAGCTGCTGAATCTAAATTCTCAGAACAGTCTTTTGAGCTACGTGCTACTGTTAGCCTTCATTTTATAGATGAGACACTAAGGCTTAGAAAGATTAAGTAAATTAGACCGATTGATAAGAAATGGAGTTAGGACTTGAACTTGGGCATCTCTAATTCCAGAGACTATCCTGGAGTACGCCCTTAGCTTCAGTTCTATTTCCTTATTCATTTATTCAACCCGCCAACTCACTCGATTTGATGCCTGCTATGCATGAGCACTCTGCTGGGCCGTGGAGCTCCAGAGTTGAATATGAAATGGCTCATGACCTTGAGCAGCTCATGACTTAATGGCACATTGGGATAAGGGTTGTGAGAGAGAGGGTTTATGCCCAGGGCTGAGCAAATCCAGAGAAGAGACATCAGATCATACTGACAGTGTCTGTCTTCTCTTCCTACACATGTTAGGGAGCAGCAGTCTAGAAAAGTTGCCTGGAAAAGTGACACCATATGAGTTCTCAAAGACAAGTTGGAAAGGAGGGCCTCTCAGAGGCAACGGTGCTTAAAGGCTTGGAGGTCAGAAATGGCATGGTGGGTTCCTGCCCACTGCAGGTGATTGGCACATATGGGGAAAGAACTGAGGGAGGGCATAGTACACTGGGTATTTGGGTTTGGCTCTGCCACTTCCTAGCTTTGTGTCCTTGAGCAAAGTCTTAATCTCTTCAATCTTCAGTTTCCTCATCTGTAAAATGAGGACAAATAATATGCCTATCTTATAGGGCTGTTATAAGCATTTAATGACATAATGACCTGGGACTGCTTAGTACAGTGCTTGACCCATAGTAAATTGAAGTTACAGTTATTAATCACCATCATCATCATCACCATCCTCTTCCTCCTCCTCATTATTTAGGTAGGCAAGGACCAGATCTTCACAGGTTTTCCTCATACCTTTTTTAATCTTTAGGAGTAGCTTTAGCCACACCGTGGATTAGAGAAAATTCCAATGTCTTCGCATGTCCTAGTGGGAGGGTAAAACAGATTACATATTTTGAGAAGTGGCAGCAAGCTCATTTTGACAAAATGCATTCCAACATAGTAGAGAGGTCAAGAGCCTTTTCTGATGTCTGGCTTATTCTGGGGAAATTCGTAAGGAGGAAAAGGCGATAATATTACTTGGTGTCACTTTTGCCAAAAGTCTTAAACACAGCTGTCAAACCTCTTTCCCGAGAAGGCCCTTTGCCCTCTCTGATGCTTAAGCATTCATCCTTACTAGCTTATGAGCTTCTTGAAGACAAGAAGCACATTGTACTCATCTTTGTATATCTATAGTGTCTGACAGCTGCTAGTCGCTCCGTGGAAATGAGTTGTACGAGTGAAAGTTAATGGTATTCCTTAATATGCTGATACCTGACATTTAAAGAAGGCAGATTCTATTAAGAAAAAGATAAGACTTATGCCATCGTACCATTCGGTGGTTTTTATGTGTTCGGCTAGGATACTTCCCTGCTCGGATGCTGTTGTGATTTTGATTCTTTTGCATGCCACTGCAGATAGTTGTTTTAGAGACAACAAAGATGGTATACGGTAGCTGAACTTCATGAGGACATCACAGCTGTGTCTGTCTTAAATAGTTTGACCCCTGCTGTTTAGCACAGTGCCTGGCCCGTGGTAGGTCCTTGATAAATATTTGCAATAATAAATTTCTTTTAAAAATGTGAGTTAGGACATTGTTCTGACACATCACCGTAATTTAACAGGGACAAAAAAATAGACTCTCAGTTCCTTTTCTTGGCTTCTAAGTAGGAGGATTGCCAACGGTGGGTACAAAATTCAGGTTGGAGTGGAGATGCTCTTCTGTTTAGACGGTTAGCTAATAAGCCGTGTGGTGTATACAGAGCCTTTGCTTTCTGTCCTGGTGCCATTCATGAGTGTTCTGTTATAAGGGCAAGGTCTTTGGGCTGAATGGAGACAGCTTTTTAGGGCATGGGCTTCAGGCGCCAGCTCTGCTTCATATCCATTTGCTCTCGTTACCGTGCCTGGGCTATTGGAGGTGGGTTTTGGCGTACTAGGAGGGCCATCTTGGAATGCAGCCGACCATGTGACCTACAGATCATACTGACAGTGTCTGTCTTCTCTTCCTACACATGTTAGCCAGGGTCCCCACTCCACCCAGCTGGCTTGTCTTTGTGTCACCGTTCAGCTTGTCGTCTCATGACAAAATGCTTTCAAATCTTTCTCATACGTTATTTGCGAAGGGTAGGTAGAGGAAGGTTTTGTCGCCTGTCGCTCTTATAGTTGGATTTATCGGTCTTTGATTCACCTTCCTCAATTCTCGTCTGGCTGGTGTTGGAGACGTCTCAGTAAGATGTTCCCTGGCTCCTCCTTCCCTTGTGTTCCTGTCCTTTCTCTAGTCACGTGTGAGCCACCCATGAATCGGTGACTGTAGGATGGATATGCCTAGGGAAATGGGTGTAATTTACTCAAATTTGGTTTAATACCAGAATTGCCTTAAGAGGAATAGGTGTGTGGTACAGTTTGTGTTCCCTTGTGCACTTATCCATGAACATATCAAAGCATATAGTTTTTTCTGGTATCTATTATTTTTAAAAAAAGTCTTTTAAATTTCAGCTTTATTGAGGTATACCCGGCAGGTAACATTATAAGATATTTAAATGTACATCATGGCGATTTCGATATACGTACATATTGTGAAAGGATTTCCCTCCTCTCGGGGAAATGCGAGTTTATCCCACAAATATCTGAGAACTTCCCTCATTTTATTTTATTTGTTCAGCACTGCAGTATCAAGATTGGCCTAGTTACTGCTGGGAGGATTACGAAGATCCAGGGAGGTTGTTTTTGAAACAGGAGGAACAATACTGGTAAATGCCAGGCATGTGTCTAAAACCAACACCAGCCGCACACTGGTTTCTGGCCCTCCACCCTTTCTAATCTCAGTTCTTTCTTTTTTTTCCGACCCTGGGTGGTCTAGCGACTTTATTCCTATTGTCCTAACCCTAGGTACTCAAGAGGATATTTGTCTAATGTGGTAACTGGTAGTAGTTGCCTACAACACTGTCAGTAAATATAACTCAGGTCATGAGCTCTGAGTTATATTTCCTTTGGTAGAGACCGACTTCCTCGAATCCCTCCAGACTCTACAGAAAAGTCATAATAAAGGCTCATGCTTTTAGACACCATAGAAGAGGGAGGGCAAGGTCAAGACCATAGGGTCTAATGGAGACTGTGTGAACTCCATTGCTAGCTAGTATGTTGTCTTAGGTAAGTTACTTAAATTCTGTAAGCTCCAGTTTACTCATCTGTAAAGTGGGAGTAATGCCTACTACAGCTTTGGTGATAGGAGTACTGGAAATGATATATGTACAGAATTTGGTATGGAGGAAGTGCTCCATAAATGGTAGCTGTGATTTCTGGTAAAATTTGGGTGTGGCCTTTGGCCATGAACGTACAGTGATCATAACTCACCGATCTTGACAGTAACCCAGCATCTGTAAAGGTCTGTGGTCAAGGCATCGCTACTTATAAATGGCTGGATGTGTTTGGATGTGGAGATTCAGATCTAACTGATTTTTAATAACTACATAATGTTCTGAATATCCTTTGCCAAGATTTCTTTGGACATAACTCTACTGTGGATATTCAGGGTGTTTTCCGTCCCCTACCCTCTGCTACTAACGATGTTGACCGTAACATCCTTAGGGTTCATTGCTTTAATTTCCTATGAAAGTTTCCAAAAAGTGGCTTTGCTGAGTCAGAGTATGTGTTAATTATAGTGCAAAGGGATTTGGGGTTGCAAAAGCTGTATAAAGCTTGGTTGTTCCTGCCCTCTTACAAACTAGTGGGAGAGGAGATATGCATTATTTTCCCAAGGTTTTTTTTTTGCTTATGTACAAGATTTCAGTAGATGGTGTCCCCCCCACCCCCCACCCGGGAAGTTTGAAATCCTTAACATTCTGAAACCTAGATATAAATCAAGAGAGCAAAGGGAGCCTTTCGAATTAGGTTTACTTTGTGTAGTATTTGCTGTATTTATTAGATATGAGTTTGTCAGAAATTGTACATAATTGTTTCTCAGCTTTTAAAAGCTAAGAGTCCAACTTGAGAACCGAAGCACTTGACATTTCCCCGTCCCGTTTCTTACTGTGCTCCCAGCTGACGGCTGTAGACATCTGCCACGGCGCAAGAGCCACCCCCACACGCAGCCTCTTGCCCCTGGAGGCCCAGGCTTGCTCAGCACCGATGCAGGCGCTGAGCAGATCTTCAGCTCGAGGTCACCGATGGTGACAGGAATGGTAGTATACTAACAAGCGGTTTTTACAGCAGTGAATTTACTTGCACTAGAGGTAGATAGGTAATGTCGTTTCTTCGTAATGTCACTGAGAGCTGCGTAGTACAACATAATTTTTCCAAGTACTCATTTAGCATGTGTGCTTGTGCGTGCATGTGTGTGTGTGTGTGTGTGTGTGTGTGTGTCTGTCTGTCTTCCTGCCGTACAGGGGACAGAGAGAAGAAAGGACAGTCCTGATGGGTTTGCCATGCATGTGCGTGCATGCGTGTTTGTAGTCTGTCTGCATGAAAGTACCTACATGTCGCATGAGCATCTTGGTTGAGCAGTTTTGTTTTCTCCCATTAGTAATTAACATGTGGTTACATCAGTTGAGATTATGCAACTCTAACAGCTGACACTAGTTCATACCTGTTTTCATTCTCTCTCCCCTCTGATTCAGCGTCTTGGCTCCGCAGAAGCGATTGCATTATAACACTTCAGAGCCCACTTCGTCGTATGCCTGAGTCACTGGAGTGGTCGCATATCTGAAACACACTGGGGACCGTGTCACGGTTCCCAGTCGGTGGGACCTGCACTTGCTCGTGCGCATTCACGTTTCATCTCCTTATGAGGAACGGCCTTGACTTAAGGATTCCTCTAACCGTGGGCTTGCTGGAAAGCAGTTTTTACTCTGTGCCACTTAGCAGGTACTCTGTGTTTCCTCAGGCTTCCTGCAATACTGGGTGAAATAATAAAAATGAAATAATAAAAAAATAATAAGGGCAGCGAGAGCAAACACTCCTATAATCGTCTCAGCAACTCTATGTTATCACCCCCACGTCATACATGCAGAAAAGGGAGGCAGCTTCTGAGCCCTGGTTATACAGCTTGCAAGTGGTTTATGCATGGAAATTACTCTGCGTCTGGGTGAGGCTGGCCGGCGGGGCTCGAGAAACCAAGGAATAAGCTGATGGACCCAGGGAAGCTTGGGTGCGTGTTGGGATCCAGTTGGAGAGAATTGGCAGAGATGCTTGGCTGCTGTTCGTGTTTGGATAGGAAGTGACACAGATGAGTCCTCCCATCCGAAAGCCCTGGACCTGTGAGGGAAGCTGAGGGAACTCAGGCATGGCCAGGAAGGAAGGAGGGGGGGAAGGGAGGTGTGGAAAATTTTGCTGAGGGAGGTCACTCGCAGCAGCCTCTCTCACGGAGAGCCCCTCTCTTCATCAGTGTCGTCCCTTCATGCCACACGTCGCAGAGGAGGGCGAAGCAATTTAAAGGTGTGTTTGCCCTCGGAGTGTTTCTTCTGTTCTGATGAGTGAGTCACACGGTCAGGCTGGAAAACCTCTCTGGTTGCTCTCGTGGTTGTGTTTTTGAAATTGGTTTTTGAGGAGGTTGTATGCGACGTGCTAGGAGTAGCCCAGTGTGCCGCACAGAGCAGTGCTGTAGAGGGCAAGCCGTCGAGGTAAGAGGCACTAGGTGAGGTGGGGGTGACCGTGGTGCTGTGGCAGGGGCAGGGCCCCGTCCTGTGCCATGCATGCCCTCCGGATAGAACATCCTGGGCTGAAAACAGGTCAGCAGCCTCCGAGTCCGTCTCTGCCGTATCTGAATAAAGTCCACTGTGGGTGAGCGAAGGTGGATTGCTGATGGGGTGTCGCAGTCTTCCTTCTAGAAGTTGGTGGCCTGCTCTTGTCATGGTTATTTTGATGTCACCAGGTTGTAGTTTCCCATCCCATTTCTGGGTAGTTTTAGGATGTTCCTTGAGTAAGAACATGGAGTCAGGTAACCTCATTAGTATCTGTATGTTCTTGGGCAAGTTCTTAACCTTTTTAACCTCAGTGCCCTAATCTGTAAAATGGGGGGTGGGGGGGTGGGCGTTAGGAATAGCCTGAGGGCAATAGGACTGTTGGCGATAACACTCAGCAGAGGACCCTCATCTCTGTATCGGCTTTGGAAATGGAGGTGCTCCTTATGCCTTCTTAGTGCCTGACACTTGTGGGAATTCCCCATTCTGGCTCCTGGCTGTGATTAGCTCTGCCATTCTGGGACACACATCACCATGGGTGTAGACAGAGACAGCAAAAAGAACTGGAATCGGAGAGTTGCAGATTCTAGGTCTCAAAGAAGGGTGGAGTCTTTTAGGACAAAGCATTCCTGGCATGACGAGACAGAGAAGGCTCCTTTGAGAAAGAAGCCAGAGTCAGGTATTCTGATAGTTGATTGTGCACGTTGGACAGGGAGGAATTCCTTATCTTAAGCCTGGTCAGTCGTTCTTTGCATGTATCCAGCTTGTCACCGTACCTACAAAAATAATTTTTTCTGCCATCTTTGGAAAATGAAATGAAAAACTCTTACTGTCAGTTTGATTTAGTTAAAGGAAAGTTTTATTTTGGAAGGGCAAGAAGATTCAGTTGGAGGAAAAATTCTGAACCTTTTTTTTCCCCTGTAACATACCTCTCTGCAAAGTGGACCTGTTATCTGTTTTACCAGGTTACTTGACAAAGTTCCATTTAAGAAATACTTCTTTATTTAAAAAAACAAACCAAAAAACACCCAAGTTTTTGATATGGAAAATTTCGAACATGTGCAAAACTGTAGACAGGGGGGTGAGCCTGACATAACCTGTTTCGTCTTCAACAGCTGTCAGCTGATGCCAGTGCTGCTTCGTCGGCACCCTGCACAATCCCCCTGCCCCATTATTTTAAAGTGAATCCTAGAAAACATTATTTTATCCATAAATATTCAAGATGTATGTCGAATGCCAGAAAGGTTTCAGGAAAGTCAAAAACGAAAACTCTTGCATTTTTAAGATCCTTAGGGAAAGATCGTGTCTCCTTAGAAACCTCAAAGTGAGAGCTGGGAACATGATTTTTTAAACAGTTACTGTGTGTGTGTGTGTTTGTGTGGTTGGGGGGTCAAACTCGTGTCCTCCCAGAGTAAAAGCCTTCTGCAGCCCTCTCTTCCTCCTCGGTTGAAAAAAAATCTCAGCCTTTGATGCTTTGTGGGACTGTTTTTGCTTCTGACTTTACAGCAGGAGAATAAGATGGGGCCTTGTTTGGAGAAACAGTGATTCAGGTAACAGAAGCTTTACCTCTCAACGTGTGTGTGTGTGTGTGTGTGTGTGTGTGTGTGTGATTTTTAACCATCATGGATAGGACTTTTTGAAAATATATTGATTTTCTGCCTTCTTAACTAGAGTATGCTGATATTATTTGTTTCTATTTACTCCAGAGCTTTTTTTTGACACAGCCTTCCATGCTGTGCAGTGCTTATTTTGATAGTTTACCTGTCACCTCCCTCATGGCTATTTTTATGTCATCAGTGTGCTTTTCCTTGTCTCCTTGAAATCTGCTGAGGGCTACAAAGCAAGACCCAAGAACTGCACGTAAGAGTTCATCAGCTGTGAGGGTGTTTTTGTTTCCTGAATGTTGGAATCAAGAGCTTTGTGGTATTTGCCCGTTCCAAGGATGTTTTGGCTCCATTTCCTGGTTTTCAGTGACCTTCTGCATAGACGAGGTTGTTGAGTTGCCACCTTTTGTGAGGTGTCACCCCAATGGGCACAATGTAGCAGGATCTTCTAACTTCAGATGTAGCTTAAGAAATGCTTGGAAGGTTGTGTACATGGCCAGTGGACAGGAAAGTTGGAAAATGTGTTGTTTGGATAATTTCTGTCTCACCGCAGAATGTTTGAAAGTGAGTTAATAGGTGAAAAATGAAGAAATTTTAAAATGGGACCATTCTGCTTTTGTTGTTGTAGTTAATTTAAAAGTTAGGGGCTTGCGTGTTAAACGTTATACAAAAATTTTACTTGGCTAAAAAGAATTCGGTGTATGGAAATACTTTGAGTATTCTATAGCCATAAATCATAGTCAGATTTTCACACACAGAAAAACAAACCTGACTTTTTTCCTGTTCTTCTTTAAGGAGGAAATCAGAGAAGACATTCTCACGCCTCTTTTTCTCTCCATCTCCTCCCACCCCATCCCTTTTAAAAATTCTCCTTAGGAAAATAACAGTATTTTTCAAAACCGAGCTGTGCCTTATGCAGGTTTATACACAGGATTGGACTAGTTGCATCAATTTTTCCTTTCTCACACCCAGACGCGGGTTACATAGTTCCGTGAGGTGTGCTCGGGAGTTGTAATAATATGGAACGCTGGAGAAATTCCAGAGACTGTTGGTAAATATAGAATGCAAGTGAACAGCACTTAGCGTCTGTTAGTGGTTTCAGACCTTTAGAAGGAAAAAAAAAAATTTGAGGCAAGTATAAATAACACAGCATGGGAAGTAAAAAGAAAGTGTGATGACCATGTTTAAGATTTGGATTTTAAGTTACGTCTTTCATTTTTCTAAAGACTGTACAGGTAAGTCAATACAGAGGCTCAAGCTGTATTTGGTTGATACTACAAATGATCGCTCTACTTCTTATCCATCATATTTAAAGATTTATTAGATTAGCCAAGTGACTTTTTCTATGTCATGAGAAAGCTGTCTTCGCTTTGTGTTTTCAGATTTACAGGTTTTTTCATCGAGTTGTTTAGGGAAAAATGAGAGTACAAGATACCAGAAGTCCACAGCTGGTAGTTAAAGATGGAAACTTACATATTAGTGATTTTAGGAAGCTGATTGACTAGTCAGGAGTGGGTTTTAGAAGTGACTGTGAAGCTTTTCTGTATGTTTCTCCCACTGTAGCATATTTTGTACGTGTGGCATTTACAGAGCAAACATCCAGCATATTGCTTTCAGAGTCATGGGCACATCAGAACACCGTTCATCACATTGGGAGTTCCACTGTAGTTTTTGCAAGGAACGTCCATGGGATGTGGCACCTCTGGCCTTTGTGACCCCCCCAGTATCAAACACATCAAGGTCTGGCAAAGGGACACTCATATGGTGGGAATGTTCTTCTAGAAATCTCTGTTCAATTTTTTCCCCCCGTAAAGTAACTTTTTATTCCCGCTCTCCATAGCTTAAGCCTCTCTTAAACGTCCTAAAGTCAGACCTGTCTAAGGCTCCAAATTCCTCAAGTGTCACTGAAGTCACCAGGAGGCTCTGCCCTCCCTTGGCATCAAAAAACCAACTCTTTCAGGATTCATTCTTTCTTTCATCATGATGACAAATATTTATTTAGCTTCCTGCCATGTGTAAAGTTCCATCTCAAGGTTTACAGGAGAACACAGAGCTGAGTCTGACACAGACGTTTCCCTTCAGGATCCTAAGTGGGAGCTAAGATGCACACGGGAGCTTCTCTGGCGTGAGGGAGACTGCACCGTGCCATCAGCTGCAGCAACACAGCCAGGCAGATTATTATCCCAAAGGCAATTTGGAACCAGTTTTCCACTCCCAGGAAAGAACTGTTGCCAACAGCAGACTCTATACCCATTATTGAGATAAGAAGGCTACAGTCTTCTTAGCCACTCAGGACGGGCTCATAATGGGACGCTTCAGCTGGCGACTGGCTCCTTTGTGCTCCAGGTCAGAGTTTGGGGGGATTGCAAGGTGGCAGTTCTAGGAGGATGCATGGTTCATTTTTACACTCGGTCATTTTCCCCATGGCATCGTCATAGCTTCATGTTACACTCTGCATTCTTTGCTTTGCCTTTTATTTATTTATTTATTTATTTTTTTAAAGACTTTCTCCACAGTAGGTGGTGGTAAGATACTCAAATCCTTCTTTTCACACCTGCTTTGCTCTTTTTTGAGTTTGCTAGCTTACTATGAGGGGGGACAGGAAAGGGTTGTGTCTACATCTACTGGGTGCCCCGCCAGAAATAATGTCTCATTTACTTCTCACAAACAGGTAGAGTAGATACTATTTTTACAGATGAGTAAACTGAGGCTGAGAGAGGACAAATGGCTTAGCATTGACCCCAGGCCTCTCTGGTTAAAACCGATTCTTGCTTGGAGGCTTGTCCATGTTCTTCTAAGAGTAAACTTTAGTTCTTTGAACCACTCAGGTCAGCCACAGTTCCCTGTCAAGTGTCTCCTCAGTGGAGTCTTTCACATTCACTTGCCATTTGCTTTACTGAGACAAAGACCCTGGAGCTAGAGAGCTCAGAGCTTCTGTGGCACTTCCCCTGTCATTTTTTTCACCTTCGCTTCTTATTTTCAATTACTCTCATCACTAAAGGGATATAGGATCCAACTCTCTTATCCGATGCTCCTTTTCTTTCCAAGATGCACCTAAGAAAAAGAGGATTAATAGATTGTTTTGAAATTAGAATAAATCACGAGTCAGTATTGTTTTACTGTCTATATCAACCAAAAAAGACTTGTTTTAACTTCCATGATTTCAGCAACAGTTGCAGCTTGATATTATTTACCAGATGTGTTCCTGAAGAGTAAATAAAATTCTGTATTTTAAGTGACTATTTTAAAAGGCACTTTACATGAAAACAACAACAACAACAACAAAAAACCTTATAGTAAATAGGATGATGATTGCCTACCTTGATCTCTTTTGAAAAGCCAGTTTCATCAGGAAAATCTAAAGGGTCATAAACCTGTGACTTTTCTATGCGAATACAACATTTAGTTAGTTCTAGGTTTTATAATATTGATGAGGCCACAGAGAACCATACTGAGAGAGCCAGAACGGTGCCAGGAGCCAAACTATTTTACCGAGAACTTGTATAGACTCACAGTCAATTCTATTATGTGAAATGAGATATTGTAATCCTTGCTCTACCAACGGCAAAGCAGAGGAATTGGGTTTAAAATACAGCACAGAGCTGGCTTATGTTTAAGGGAGAACTATATGCTGCTGTGGATACTTAAAAGGTGTCTTGGTGACACACATGCTGTGGATTCTTCAAGACCTTAAACATGACAGGTTATTAATTCATAGACTCTTAAAATGTTAAAACCGAAAGGGACTAAGAGATCATTTTCTCTAACCCTACTGTTACAGGTTAGTGTCAAATAGGTTGTTTACCTGGGATAATTTAGGTGTAGCCCTTCTTAAAGTTAAGGAATGTCTTAAATGAGTGCCTGGAAGTTTTTTTCCCAGCAGCATAGCTCTGTGACCACACAAGTTCTGGGTGTAAATGCCATGAGCTTTTAATTTGGGTAAATATTTTGTGTTTTAAAGATGGAGAAGTTTAGAGTCAAAATGTGCTGATACTTCTAACATAGACTGGTATATTAAAAAAAAAAAAGCACAGATGACTGAGAGTTCAGGCAAAGAAAAGGATCAGAGAAGTCCATTGGAAGAGGTGGCACCATTTAAAAAAAGCCATAAGGAGTAAATGTGGTTGGAGCCTGCATTGAGGGTAGCCTTTTTTTTTTTTTTAAACTTTTGATTATGAACATTTTTAGGTATATAAACTAGCTAAAAGAATAGTGAGATGAATACCAGTACACACACCTGTTTCAACTCTGAATTTGTGTATGTGCTTATGTGTGTATATGTGTGTTGTTTTTTCGTCATTTCTAAGTAAGTTACGGGCATCATGACATTTTTGCCCCTAAATACAACCACCGGCATCTCTTAAAGCCATTCTCCTACGCAACCACAATTCCACTACCCAAAGCAGAAGACAATGAACAGTAGTAATACATTAATATCATCTAATTTCTGTTCTCTAGTTTGGATTTCCTTGATCATCCATGGCTTCGACAGCTTTTTTTTTTCAAAGCCGGGTTTGATGAAGGGTCACACGTGGCGTGTTGTTTTTATGACCCCTAAATCCCCTTTGCTTTGGAGCAATCCCTTTCTAGTCCCACTTGTCCGTTTTTCGTGTGTTTGTTTGTTTGTTTTGTAACACTGATCTTTAGAAGGACCAGACCAGTCTTCTTGTAACTTTTTTTTTGTTGATACCTTACCAGGGAAGTTTCTTGCAAGTTGAAGATTTAAAACGTTTTTAAAAACGTAAAACAGGTATTTTGTAGGAGGGGTATTGCCAGGTTGTCAGATAGATGATGCTGTTCCTGAGCCACCCGTTTCCAGTAGCTGATGTACTTTACATGAACCTTTATTTGCAAAAATTATATAAAACAGCTGTAAAATGTTAGAGCAGTGTAAACATCTGTGAAGTATAAAGCGAGGGTCCTATTTAAATCGTTGCTATGTAGCCCTGAGATAACAGTGAATCATTTTGGTGAACTTAGATTCTTTCCCATGTGTTTGTATGTTTTTGTTTATTTGTTATAAAAGCTGTGATCATCTATCTACGTTGTGGGGCAGCTTACTTTTTATTTCACTAAGTGTGCATTACGCATGGTGTCCTGTGGAATAGGTAGCAGGGGTTGTTTTTAATAGTGGCTGGGCTAAATGTGCACCAAGCCAGCCACATTCCTTCATAGGTGTTTAAGATGAGACACACCCAAAGGTAAAGTGCCTGGCCCAGCATTTGAGATGTGCCTCGTGCCCACAGAGCAAATATTTTTCTCCGTTTGAGGCTCCCTGGCTAATGTAGGAATTGAATCTTGGTGTTTTGTGCTCTGTGTTTCAACAAGTTGAGGGAACACGTGAGCGATAAATTCGTAAGGGCTCTGTATTTAAATTCTGGCCCTTTTTTTCCCTGTTTTGGGTGGGTCCCTCCATATTTCTTTTTGTAGATATCAGACCATCAGGTTGGCCTACCTTGGAGGTAAACATGATACTCTGCCAACATAAAGTGATTTAGAAATGTTAATATATTTTACCAAGCCAACGTCTCTACTAGCATGTGTATTTTAAGCCATCATAAAACATACCTGTCATGCTCAGGAATGTGCCGAAGGCAGGGCATCAACGACTGGCGGAGGGAGTGTGGGGCGTGTGTTTTGCTGTGTTGTAGGGTTGTGCCCTGACAACCTGCTTGAGGCCTGGGGTACTGACACGGAGTGGTTGCTAAATATTGGAGCCATTTTATTTATTTATTCAAGAATTCCTGCAGTAGTTATTCATATTTGTCCATTCCAAATGTCGGGGGCTCAGAGGTAATTCTGTGGGTGAAGGGTGTGAAAACTGGCTGAACTTGCCCGGCTTAGGGAATTAAGTGAACAGAGCAATCATGAGTAAGAGATGGTCCTCTGAGCTTTATGGAGAGCGGAAAGTTGAACATCAAGGCTGTCTGGGCATTTCTGCCTTCTTCGGAAGATGCGTGTCTCCCGGCGAGAACGTCGCTAGCTCGGGGTGGAATGGTAAAGCCACTTTTGTTGCTGTGGTTTTACCATCGTGTTCTCATGGCGATAATGTCGTCACTGGCATTTGATGGGACATCAGGGTGTCAGAAAAATCTCATTATTAGTAAGTTAAATGATCTCTAATTTGGTGACAGGGCTTTTGCATCTAGCATTTTATAAAAGAACAAAAAGATGCTACGGTGTTTCCCTACATCTAACTATTTATTTGTCTAAATATTTGCTAAAAAGAAAAAAAGGAGGACGAGGAGTTGTAATTTTAAGTGCATTAAAGAATTCATACATTTAAAAATATATTTAGAAAGTAGAAAGTTGCTGACTATTAAATGTGTATTTCCTCCATTCTCTACCATCCATTCTAAGGAAATAAAGTAAGCGAGAAAATAAGTAATAAATATTAAATAAAAAAAAAAGGCCAATAGTGCTAATGAGAATAAAGGGGCAGTGTGAAAAGAGCGAGGAGGAACGAGGTAAAATGTTAATTTCAGTGAGTCAGTTAACCATGGAACCTCACTTTTCTCCTCTGGAAAATAGGGGTCCTAAGATCTACACCATAGGGTTGTTGGTGAGGTTGAAATGAGATAATACATATGTTTAGAAGTTAAAAACAGTGTTCATTTCCACTCCTGTTGCTTTCCTGAGCAGACAGGATCGTACAGTGGAAAAAAAGCATGTGAACTGAAATTGCACAGACATTGGTTTGACTTCCGTGCCGTGTAGCCTGTGCGCTCTTGGATGAGTTCTTTTAATCTCTCTGAATCTCCGTTTCTTCAGCTGTAAAGATGAAGCACATGGGCTCTCCCAAGTGTCTTGCCGGTTCTGGAATCTGGATGTTCATCTGTCGGGGAGGAGGAGGGGTGCTCATGCCTTGCTGCGTGCGTGGAACACGGGCCGCGGGATCCATCACTTCCCTTCCAGCTAATGACCTTCCTGCTGCTTTTCTGTTTGCAGCCATCCTGCAGAGTGCCACACCGGGCATGGCCACCTCTTTCTGTGTCTGGAGGAGCACAGCTGGTAGCCCCATCGCCCAGTCCTGAAACTGCTGAGGCCGTCTCGGCGGCGGGGCACCAGGATAGGAGGAAGGCGTCCGGGGGGCCACTGAGTCATGCCTTTCGGCCTGAAGCTCCGCCGGACACGGCGCTACAACGTCCTGAGTAAGAACTGCTTTGTCACCCGGATCCGCCTGCTGGACAGCAATGTCATCGAGTGCACACTGTCGGTGGAAAGCACGGGGCAGGAGTGCCTGGAGGCCGTGGCCCAGAGGCTGGAGTTGCGGGAGGTGAGCGTGTGTGTGGTGGGTGTGTGATTAGGAACTCACCGAAGGGACCAGCCACCTCTCTCTTAAAACCTGCCGTTCTCAGCCTCAGACTTGTTCTCACACCCTTCGGTGGAACGGGCCCTGCTCTGGTGTGAGAAGCAAGGACACCACCTACAGCTTGCACGGGATGGTGGCCTCCCTTTTGTTAACACCTGTGAGGAGGTTTGGGGGGAGTTAAAAATGAGAGACGCTTCTTACCAAAGTCATTTCTGTCTCTAAAGCAGTCGAGTGGGTGAGCTGGTGTTTTGGCATTTTGGCTGCATATCAAGGAGAAAACTCCCACATAGGGGATGGATGCAGCTGCTTTTATGTTTTGCTCGTTTGTTTCTGTATTTTCTTCTTCAACGGGAAGAGAAAGGAGAAAAAGCATTTAAAGTGAATGTGACCAGTGAAGCCTTTTGTGGGAGCTTGCAGAATGGGGGTTTTGTTCTTCTAAGATTCCTTATGACCCTGTTTTCTTTGTACTGCTGCGAGACTTCTTTGGGCTAGAGCAAACCCAGGGTTGACCAGTAAGACACATTAGCCCTCTTTACATGAGACTCTTCCTTAGTGCAGTGTGAGCCCTGCTTTTTTTTTTTTTTTTTGGTCTTACAGACATTGCAGAGAAGAGGCTTGGGGAGTAACCCCCGCAAGCATTTGTGTTTTGAGAGCTATGTGGCTTATCAGGTAGTGGGTATGCTGATGTGGATAAATGGTTGCCAATGCTGAAATGACTGTAGGCCCCTGACATTCAAGCCTTCCAGAAGACAAGGAAAAGCTCTATCATCGTCCTAGGCCCTGTGACGTCGTTGCCCAATCAATACCTCGGGGTGATGTAGAAGACGGGGTGCTGCCTGTTGGAAGTGATGGTGTTTCATCTCCTTCCTCATCCCTCACTCACAATCCACTTTCTTTCCATATGCACAAAGGAATTGGGGTCAGAGAAGGGCATCTTCTCCCCCTGGCGTCTTCCCCAGGCCACCTCATCTTACCCTCTCGCGGACTTTTCTACCTGAACACTTCTGCCTCCTGCTGGTCTTGTTGTTTATACTTCGGTTTCAGGGATCAGGCCTTCCTTTGAAGTTTAATTTCCTGTGTAGGAGACTGTCCTGCCCAACACACGTGTGTAGCTGACGCGTAGAATAAACATGTGAGGTGTTCTGACCTTGCCGGTTGATAACTGGCCCTTTTTTGCTTGTCAGTAGCCCACTGAGTGTACTTAAACATAGGTATGCGCATGAGCGTAAAAGAACAACCGTACAGTAGCTCATTCGGGCTGGAAACTGGTCTAAATTCTTGTAAAAAATTGAGTTATAGGTCATTTAAAAGATATTCGCAGTGGTTTTACTTTTGAGTATTCTTAGTAACTCATGTTAGAGTAACTGAGTATTCGTAGCATGCATTGGGAGCCCGCATAGCCTGTAGTTAGAAATTACAAACGCAGGCTTTGGAGTCTTGGACTTGGATTTGGATTATAGTCTTCTCACATTAGTGAGGTAACCTTGGAGGTTACTGCACTTCTGGGCATCAGTTTTCTCATCTATAAAATGGGAATAGTGACCCTCACCTTACTTACCTTAGAGGGCTGTTGTAAATATTAAAAGAGATGCAGTATGGAAGATGCGCTGTGCTGTCTCTAATACCATATGGTTATTCCAATCTGAGAGTCGTTTTCACTAAAAGAAAATCTTGAGCCACTGCAGTGCGCCAGGCACTGCTTTAGGGCTCGATGAAATGAGGATAAACAAGGGTCAGTTTTGTCTTTAAAATATGCAAAGACAAGTAGGGGAATCCGGCACTTAAGTGAACAGTGAAGACTGAACTCAGTCCAGGCCGAGATGCTACCCCACTGAGCACCGCGGCCCTGGCCGCGGGGAGACCTCCGTGCAAGGTACACAGAGCGTTTGCTCTGAACAGCAACTCGAAGGACACACAGGAGTCCAGCAGGTGGAAAGGAAGGCAAGGTCGTCCTGGGCACGGGGAACTGGGTTTTTGACGATCCAAGGGTGGGAAAGAGTAGGCACCATTCTTGGGGGCTGAGAAGCCATCCCTGCATGTCACCAGGTAGAGCTAGTAAGGTGCAAGGTGAGGCGTGTTGGACGTGTGTATGGTAATAATTACTCTCAGCAGACCATTATTTCTAGGAGCAAAAGGGCAAAGGTCAACCCTGGATTATCCCCAAACAGTTGTCATAAAGGATAAAGCAGTGAGGTCCAGATTGTGCTGTCAAGTGCGTGTTGCAGCGAGATTGAGCTTCTAAAGCTAAGGTGGGGGTGTGTGTCATGCTGGCTTTTTTTCGATATGCCCCAAACAGGTGCCTCCGCATTAGAACAAGTCGCTTTCTTTTTTAATTGTACGCTTTTGTTCTGCGACAGATGATGTTGAAGGTATTGCCTTTTATGAAGCAATCCTGTAGCTACTTCTGAACTAAAGGGTGAGACAGATCAATCTAACCCTTGGTTCTTCTTTTGTGCATCCACGCCCTGAAGAGGAATGCCTGCTCCACCCAGACAGAGGCAGAAGTGGGAGGGCGAACACAGGGTCTGCTTCGCTTTGAGGTGGAGTCATTTTCCAAGTAGAGCTGATGGTGCTTTAGAGGAGAAAGTGGAAATCCATCTAAAATATAACAAAATGTTTAGTCTTTTTCATTTTTTTTTTTAGTTTTCTAGGTGTATCCCAGACTTCATAATAGCTTTATATGAGGAAGGAAAATTAACTTTAATTTAACGTACATTCTACGTTAATTACAATTTGTGTTTTGCCACTTAATGTTATTTGATAATTTAAAAATAATTTTATTTTTCAAAGCAGTTTTAGGTTTAAAACAAAACTGAGTGGAAAGCGGTGGCTTCCATATACCTCCCGCCTCCACCCACTACCATACATACCCTCCTTCGGCGTTGGCATCCAGCCCCGGAGCGGAGCATTTGTTACTGCTGATGAACCCATGTTAATACATCGTTGTCACCCAAAGCCCGTAGTTTACATTATGGTTCACTCTTGGTTTTGTGCATCCTGTGGTTTTTGACAAATGTATAATGACATCTATCCATCCGGTAAACTTTTTGAAGGTCCTGTCTGGTCTGGAATGCATCAATTTCTTGCCATTTCACATGGCATCCAGAGAGCCAGGCCTGGTTCACCTGGTTAAGCAAATATAGTCAAGCCTTGGGAAGCCGAATGTAATAGGGTCCCTGCTCCCAGAAGCCCTAGAGTTTGGAGACTAGGACAAACAAGCAACAAAGCAAAGGGAACAACCCATGCTGAGGTACAGAAACAGGAAGGAACGTGGAATTTTCAGGGAAGGGCAGGGTTCATGTGCGCTGCTTCCTTTGTGTGTGGAGGGGTCCTGGCTGGGGTGGGGTGTGGAGTAGGGGTGTGGAAGGGCTGGTGGGAGTCAGCTTTTGAAGGGTTTAAGATATCTGGCTAGGGAATTTTAACCAGATCCTGTAGGACTTTGTTCCTAAAATGTGTCACAAAAATAATTGAAACAATCACCACCTTTTAATGTACTGCCTGTCTTGCTGAGCACCTTCCGCCTATCAACTCATTTAATTCTCATCACACATCTTTAAGGTGGCCGCTCTTGCCGTCCCCATTTTATGGATGTGGGATCACATGACCAGGCTGGCTCAAACCCAGGCAGGCTGACACCGCTGTTCTAATCCCCAGGGATGTGTAGTGGCAGAAAAGGGGCCGCGGGAAATGCTTTGGGAAACACACTCATAAATTATATAGATTAAAAAAAATTATGTTGGACTCAGTGTCACACAATTATTTTAGTCTTCTCTTAAATACTCTTTTGAATTGTTTGGGGAATAAAAACACTGCCGTGAGATGGAAAGCCATCAGAGGATTTCAAGACAGGGCATGACACGATTATCACCTCACGTTTTAGGGAGAGAACCAAAGAGTAGAAAAAGAATAGGGATTGGAGTGATGGGAGGAACGGAGGGAGATGCTAGTTAGGAGGACATAATAATCCCGGCAAGAGGAAAAAAAAGTAACTCCTTAGGAAAAAAATCTTTTGTTTTAAGGTATGAATTTCTGGCCAGAAGCTCTATTAAGGAAGAGATTTAAGAGATATAGAAGGCTCAGAAAGTTAGAATTCTGATAATACAGTTACAACATATTTGGATCAATGGATTTCACCCTTTTCCTTTTCCCCAAATAAAATCTTAGGCGAGACTTTAATGTATAACATGGAGCTGTTCTGTTTGCAAAGGGGCCGGCTCTCTGGAGTTTTATTTCTCTATGTCTTTCCTACCCTGTAGATTAAGAGAGAAATAGTTAAAACAATGTTGCCTTATGACTGATGCTCATATTTTAAAAATAAATACATGGAGAAGCAGCAGAGTTGAGTGGCTAGGAATGTGAGCTTGGATCAAACAGCCTGAGTTCGAATCCTGGCTCTGCCACTTAACTAGCTATGTAATCTCGAATAGTTACTTAACTACCCTGTGCCTCTCAGTTTTCTCATCTGTAAATGGAGATGGTAATAGTAGCCACTTCCCCTGAGTGGCTGGAGGGGATTCAATGAGTTAGTTTTGCAAAGTTGCCACAGTGTCACACACACAGTGTCACAGTGGCACACAGGAAGCACTCAATACTGCGGTCTCCTCTACAGCACACCACACAGGCTGTGTAGACCCTGCTACAGCCCTCCAGAGACTGGGCTCTCCCCCTTTTGTAAGTCAGCTTGTTCCATTTTTTTTTTTTTTTTTTTTTTTAGAAATCGTAATCTTATATTGAGCCAAAATCTTTCAATTACTTGAACAGTTATTAATTTAAGATCATGCTATCTAATATGATAGCCACTGGCCACATGTGACTATTGAGCGCTTGAAGTGTGGCTGGTTTGGATTGAGATGAGCAGTAAGTGTAAAATACACATCAGATTTTGAAGCCCTAGTATGAAAAGAAGTTAAAATATTGCATTAATCATTTTTATATTAGTTACATACCAAAAGCATCATATTTGACTATATCATTTAAAATAAAATTTATTAAAATTAATTTCACATCTTTGTAATTTTTCAATGTAGCTACTAGAAAATTTACACGTGTGGCTCACACTGTACTTCTACTAAACAGTGCTGTTCTAAGGCAAGGAGGCCATGCTAATAGTAATAAGTAATATAAAGAATTCCAATAAAATGTACAAGTACGAATTATCCCCCTTAGGGATAATCTTGACTCTACTTTTAATTAAAAATGAATCAATAGAGGAGGGATAATTAATTTAACAAAGGTACCTGAGTTACTCTTCATGGCTGGAGTCTATTTAAGAGAGAGAACTGTTATTCTGTTAGGTCCAGCATTCTTGGGAATGGTGAACTCAGTAACTTCTGGGCTTCTCCTAAGGCAAGACTAAGAACCCTGGTTTTAAAGGAGCCTAAAAAAATTCCATTATCATTTCATAGGGTGGGTGATTATCCTCCAATTTATTCTCTCTTTCTTTTGCAAATTTATATTTTTGCCTTTACTAAAAGCTGATTTATCCACAGTTATCAGCTGTGGTAGAGATCCCCCACATTTTGCTGTTTTCATAATGGCTAGAGTTTATAAAGATATGGAATCTTAACATGTATTTCTATCATCAAAGAAAAGCTAACTGACATTAAGGCTATTTCCGTGGTTCGATTTTATGCTAAGTTCTTGGGAATTGGTAACTTACATTTGATTTAGGGAGTACTTGATTAAATGGAACACCCAATTTCCTGACCATGTCAGATAATAGTGGTATTTGCTGTATTTTATAGCCCGCTTAAGCACAACCATATATGTTTGTATGGGCAGAGAACTAAAATAATTAACACTGATTAAGATTTGTGTTGCATTTTGTCTTTGTCAGGATAATGATGTGAAATCTTATTTGCTCGATGGTAATTCTGTAAGGTAAATTGGTACCAGTGTCTATTTTCTAGACATAGAGATTATAGGTGAAATAATTTCCCCAGCCTTAACTTGTAAGTCTTTGTCTTTTCGTATATTCCGAGTGAGTTGTGCAGCCTCAGAAGTGTGATTTTTCTTGGCTATGAGATTTGCTCCTCAGGTCTGTGTTACTCTGCAGTTTCTTTTCCTGTACTTTAGTGAAGAGATTGGCTAGAAAAATGAAGATGGTGCAGTTGTTAATTATAGATGTGTCAGTTATAGAAATCCCAGACCTACCCCAAGTAGAGATTGTGATCGCACACGAGTTGTTTTCTACAGTTATCCAACTGACGTATAGCGGTTTATTTTCCAAAGCCATTGCAATGGACTTGCATGAAGTGCTGTTTCAGAGTCTGCTTATAGTCAGTCATCTTTTGAAGTATTTTCCATGCCTCAGTGGAAGTTTTAGGGCTTTCCATAATTCCTGTATGTTTTCTGGGGAGGCATACCAACCCTGATTCTTCATTTACAACTGACATACCGGGTACTACAGGCAACCTATTACAACCTAATACAAGGAATTTTAAACTCTTGCTTCTGGATGATTAACTCTTCAAAATGCATGAGATAAGATTGTGGGTTTAATCCCTAGTAATTGCCAAGATGATGTCTGTAACCCTTACAAGTAGTAGCATTAAAGCTCTTCCATTTGTCGCAAAACTGGAAAAACAAAACCCTCAAAAAATTCTTTTCCTATTAATAGTGAATATGGGGGATAGCACCATCTCTACAAACAAATGGATAAATGAATCAAAAACACCCCACACTGTTTTTAAAGGTCATTATTCACTGTTATCTTTTCATGATGCTGGAAGAGAGGTCTTACTTCAACACTAAAGTCCTCACACACCACTCTGCCACCGAAGACACTAGCATATTTTTGCATATACTTAGGCTTCCTCTCTTAAAATGCGAAACTCCAAACCACATAAACCAGGAAACTACTCATATGAAAATGACAATTTAGTGTGGCTCCCCTGTGTTTTTTCTTAGTGGTGCATTTTTAGTAATTGATTCAGAGATGTGGTTTCTCTCCCTGGGAACCAGAGATCTTCTGTCTTTTTTTCTCTGCGTTGCAGTGAACTCATTGCAGAATTCATGGCACCTGAGCTGCTTTCTAAAGCAAACCAGAGAAATAAAATGCGATTTATAGCTTACCTAGAGGTTTCATGAGGACGAGATGGACCTGGCTTATATTGGCTGCCTCAGAGATAAATAAACCAAACAGTGTCTCCAGCATTAATCGGGCAACACAAGGGGATCCTTTTTGGATTTCAACCACATGGCGATGTTTAGGAATGGAGCTCAGCTTCCAGAATTCAGCTGGAGTTTAAATGGGCAAGTCCGTTCTGACCAGGCCTCGTATGGTCCCGGCTGGGCTTGATGGGCTTAATTCTCCCTTGGCTAATAAACAGGAAGTTGGTTGGTGCACACGTTAGTTTAAGTGAGCTGTTAGGTTCTGATTCCATTTCCTGCGAGGCACTATATACACATTGCAGAATAAACTTGTGTTGCGTTGAAACCTGGGTAAGAACTTTGAGACGGTCTTTCTCCTCTGCTGAATACTGAAGAGTAGGAACATGGCCAGCGGAGGAATGAGGGAGGTAGGGTAGGAGCAGAGGTTACTTTGGGCATAGCTTTGCAGGACATCGTGGGGATGGGAATCTCGTACAGAGATTTTCCTTCCCTCTTGATAACTGAATTCAGCGCTTGCTTCTAAAATTAGGTTGTTCTGGCCATGAGTAGGTTGAAACTGACCTCTAGGGTACCTGTCTCCTCCAGTACTACCCTGCACTGAAAATCCCATTTCTGAATAGTTCTCTGATTACGTCATTGGATAAATGCATGGCCAGTCACCTTGAAATATCCTGTCTCCTGGAAAAAGGCTCAAGACTATATTACCTTACCGTGATTTCTCTTGTACTTTATCATCCTCCTTTCACTGTGTGCACGTGTGTGTGCAGGTATCTGTGTGCGTGCCCTTGGGTGTGCGTGTGTACTCCATGCAATATTCTTTCTCAGAGTATATTTTTTGGGAAGATCTGTCCTGGGTTAGTGATTGGATGGGTGGGAATAAGAAAAGGAAATTTAAAATACTAACCCTTCAAAGCATAGGAGTAGTAAAAGAAATTTTTAAAATTTTCTTTTAAAAAATCCACTGTAGAATATTTATGCAGTTACTGTGAACCCTTTATAATTTGAATATTACTAATTTGAGTGAATGTTATAATTTGAATGAAGTATGGACCATAAAATTATACCCCCAAATGTCAACTACTTTTGGCAAAAGATGATAATTCCTGGTTGGCCTGTTAAGGAACCGCAAAGTTTGCCCTCCCTTTCTCCACCCATGCTTGCAAAAGAGTACTTTTCCAGCTAAAATAATATTACATAGCATGTTACTGTTTACATATATTACCTCATTTATTATATACAAACTCATTGCTAGCCATCCAAGCTGTCCCCAACCTTTTTGGCACCTGGGACCGGTGCTCCCATGAGAATCTAATGCCTGATGATCTGAGGTGGAGCTGAGGCGGCGATGCTGGCGCTGGGGAGCGGCTGCAAATACAGATAAAGCTTCGCTCGCTCGCCCGCCCTTCACCTCCTGCTGTGTGGCCCTGTTCCTAACAGGCCATGGACCTACGGTATCAGTTTGCAGCCTGGGGTTTGGGGACCCCTGCTCTATGGCACTGTGCTCCATAAAGAAATTCAGTGTGATGCAGACTGCCTTGGCTCCTTTCTAGACAGTTTATTAAATTAAGTACTCAGATTACCTCATTTTAAGATTAGCCTAAGCCTACATCATCGGTCCCCTAGGACAGCATCAGAGTGATGTTCCAGTGTCCCATAAACACCTATAATGAGACCCTGAAGAAAATCTTAGGCACTGCTTCGCGACTATTTCCTTACACCTTTTAGATTTTTTGTTATTTATAGGCCTTTCAGCTTCTACTTTTGCCTGCTTTTTCTCACTTATTTCTGGATAACCTCTGTTTTCTAATTCTGTGGTTCGTAGGGACACCAGTAGGCATATGACAGGAGATTCTTGAGGCTCGCCCGGTTTCATTTACTGATAATGGCGATTAGGATGATGATCGTAGCAGTAGCAGCAACAGCAACAGAAGGTGCCATATGTGAAGTTGTCACTTAACTGTGTGCCCCTCTCCCCCAATACAGTTGACAGGCCTCACCTCATTTATACCTCAAACAGCCTGTGGGCGATAGTTGTAATCATCATCCCCATTTTACAGGTGAGAAAGCTGAGACTCTGCGGGGCTCAGCGACTAGGACACACTTACTAAGGCAGCGTGAAAGCCAGGAGAGGAGCTGACTCCAAAGCCTGTCGTCCTTCTCCTCAGCCACGTTTCGTTTCCTCTGTGTCGTCAGTCACATTGGAACAAATAATGGACTAACTGAAGCTGGCGAAGGACAGTCGGGCCAGAATTCACTCAAACAAGTTTGGCCAAGTCGATAGAAGTCAAACCTTGGCTCTGTTGGCATTTCGTTGCTCAAGTAATGCATAGACTCCTGGTGTGAACTTGCCCTTGGGAATGTCGTGGAGAAAAACTGATCCAATCACTGTTCCCATCTGAAAGTATCATTTAAAAATATCCTTTAGAGTACTTGGGTCTGGAGCTTTTTGGAGGCAAGAGCACGTCTGGTTTTCTAGTAAAATCAGAGTCAGAGCTTTATTGCAGATTTTGGTGGGGTTGTGGCAGGGTTGATCTATGGTATGGCTGCGGGGGCAGCCAGCTGGAGTGGGAACATCTGCACAGAAATGCCTTTGGAAATTAAACATCGCAATGAAAACATTCTTCTGAAGGCAGATTTCCAGGTGTGCTGTAAAGCATGCTAGGCTGTAATTGAAATGTAAAAGAATGCTTCAAAAGCAGTGATCTATTTTTTGGTGATTGTTGTGCTAATCCTGAAATCTGAGCATTAATTAATATAAAGACAGGATTGGATGCATAAAAGTACCTGTTTTAATCATTTAGCACATTGTTCAAAACTAAACTGGTTGAAGCTTCAAATCTAAGGGCGAAAATCCCACTTTCATCTATCAAATCCCACTGTAAACTGCCAAGAAGAGCCACCGGGGGCCCCTGTGACAGCTGCAAAGAGATCCCCCCTACTCTGAAAGCCCGACATGGAGAGATTTGCGGCAGTTCATGGATAATGAAGCGGTGGAGGCTGTGTTTTTTAAAGGACTCCATTAAAGCCCAGAAAGAGTGAATCAGTTTTTAGTTAAAATCTGATTCTGGATGAATACATTCTACACTGTGGAAGCTTTCAGCTGGCAGAAGGTTTTGTCTTAGAAGTTGAGTAATCAGTTACCTTGCTGTTAGCAGGTGCAAGAGCTGTGCTCACCTTTGCCAGCGCGCTCCATATGAGAGCACGAGGCATTCAGAAGCCACAGGAGAGTCAGCCTTGAGATCTTAAGAAAAAAGTCAGCACTGTCCCCTCTGTACCCTGCCCCTTACCTCATGTAGATGCATCGATATCCACGTATACAGACAGCAGCAGTGGGTGTGAATACTGCCTCTGCAGACTCAGTGTAGGTCAAAGTATTGTGTGCATGTGATTTCTTTATAATTTGACCCAAACTTAGAAAGTAAAAGTTGACCCTTGTGGATGGGCTGGGCATTCGAAGGTGACGTGAGGCTCTGGAGTCTCGTTTCCTGTGTGGTCTTGGGATGGCCCTTGTGAGCATGAACTGATGCTGTTTTACCCTTTTATCCAGACACACTACTTTGGCCTTTGGTTTCTCAGCAAGAGCCAGCAAGCACGATGGGTGGAGCTGGAGAAACCTCTGAAGAAACATCTGGACAAATTCGCTAATGAGCCTCTGCTTTTCTTCGGAGTCATGTTTTATGTGCCAAATGTGTCATGGCTTCAGCAAGAGGCCACAAGGTAGGTACATTTTTCCCCATGTTCTCTATAAGGGTGGGGATGAACTGTGAGGCTTCAGATGAAGTAGATGAGCTGGTTGACCATAGGGAGAATTGTGTGTGTGGGGGGGGGGGGTTGGGAGGGGAGAGGGTGGGGTAGATAGAGATTGTTTGCCAGTTGCTTTGTAGCTCTAGAGTTGTCATTGGAATCCATGTAGCCAACCCCAGTGGTTCCCTGTAATGCTAGTAAGGCAGTAGCGATCCTGAGTTAGGTAGCATTTTGTGTCTAGCGGCATAGAAGTATCAGTTAGGGACTATGGGTAAAATACACTAGAATTTAATAAAAAAATTAATTGCCTGTTTTCTGTTTAGTCCACTCCTTCCCTCAGAACGTCCCCAAACAAAAAGTGCCATCAGACTTTGGACTTGAGCATTGAGGAGGGAACGGAAGATGAGAGGGGTAGAGTTGAGGAAAATGTGGAGAGAGCCAGAGTTTTGATTGTCGTAGGTTAAATGAGAGGAGACCCAGGACTGGGTCCCACCCTCCTGCTCAGTGGCCGCTTGACGTTGGAGAAAGTCACCTGCCATCTTGGAAACGGTGTTTCCCCTTGTCTGTAAAAGAGGGATTTGGATAAGTTCCTAAAGTTCTGATAGTCTACGAGTCTGTGAACGAAGCAAGTGCATTTTTATTGGGGTTAGTACAGTCAACCATTGGTAAGAGTTTTCCATTAACATATGCTGGGGGTGAGGAGTCTCCTTTATTTTCCTAATAAAGGGAATTACTCACTGATTCTCACCTTTGACCCTGATCATGGCATTCAGCGTGCTGGAGAAGGAACACCAGTGATGAACTGAGACAAAGGAAGAGTATCCTACTCGATTATTGCATATATAGTTTCTTAGATTTTAAATTTCTGAGATAAGGATGCATTTGAAATTTTTATGTGCATTTTAAGGTAATAGTTTCTATAATCTTTTGTTAAGTCAAAAACTATTGTAAGCTGGCGGTGTCTGTATAAACAGAGGTCGTGAGGGTCTCACAGTTTGACCCAGAAAACCCGTGTTGACTCTTTCAGGTGTCAGTCATTTGAAGCACTTGGTTGCACATTGTCGTGCATTGTTTTCAAGTTATTTCCCTCCTCTGAGTCCTTTATTTACAAGGAATTATTTATGCCTCAAAATGGAATGGTTTCCTCTGGCTCTGACTCTTCTGTGAATACTTTACACACTGTTAGGAACACAGCATTAGGTTAATAGCGACTTGCTGATCTGTGGCTCTCGGACCATTAAATGCAAGGCGATGAGTAACAAGGATGAAACCCGGGCTATTAATGCATACTGGAAGAAGTTCCATCTGTGAGAAAGAAACAAGGCGTTGTCACTTGAGACAGACTTATTCTGTAAGTTCTTTTGTTGAGGAAGAGCAGTTGAAATGGCCAGGGACTCAGAAATTGTGCTTTATGAACTTAAAGAAGGTTGTTTAAGCTTAGAAAAATGAAGGCTTGCAAGGCTGCTATAGCCGCTTAGGGGATTTGAAGACTCGTGGGGAGGAGATTCTGGGTCACCTCTGGAACACAAAATGAGGGCTGATAGTGAAGTTCAAGGAGTTGAAAGGCTGGTTATTTAGCTCAAATGAGAACACAGTTTCTAATAATTAAAACCATGTAAAAGTGAAACAGTCAGACATGTAAAAGCAACATCCAGCCCCAGTGTCTGGAAGTGTGGTAGCACCGAGCGGGTCCTCGGTGTGGTGTCCTGTAGACGAGGCCACCGCGTGGGGTAGGATGTCAGACCAGGCCGATGGTTCTCGCACAGACCAGGGCCTGGGCCATTTATCATAAATATGGATTCTAGGGTTGTATCAGAGGTCTGAACTGGAATATCTAAGGCTAGGATCCAGGAGGATGTACTGTTTAAAATAAATAATAATCCCCTGGCAGTTCCGATGGTCATCTAGACTTGGGATTAGTAAATGAGTCAATCTCCAAAGCCCTTTACAGTTTTAGATTCTCCACGTAAGTAAAGTTAACGATGCATTATTTGACTGTCAATATTCACATTCATAAGCTGAAACAAAGCAAAAAGTGTTTAAATCTCAAAATCTGTGGTATAGGGTAAGAATTTGTGGTGGTGGTGGTTATAGAGAATAGCAAGTATTTTTTTTTTTTTTTAATTTATTGTTGCTCAGTTAGCTTGGTTCAGTTTAATAAGGAAGGCCAGAAGTGTTTTCCAACACAGGATTTTGAAGCAAACTGTTATTTGATCAGAAAAACTACAAAGAAAATAATTCAAAACTTTGAAGGACATTTTTAGGCTTAAATGTTGGCAGTTAGCTATAGACATTTCAGGTATAACCTCTGTATGTCAAAGGATGTTTAAAGTTAGGAGCTGGGTTTGCACGAGGAGGCGTGTGTGTGTGTGTGCACGCGCGTGTGTGTGTGTGTGTGTGCGCGTGCGTTTTAGCACTGTAGGAATTTTCGTTGCCCCATGGGGCCATACAACTGGAATGTGCCAAGGGCTGTCAGAGCAAGTCAAAGGCTTAACCTGGGGAGATGGAGAAATAGTATTCTAAGTAAAGAGAAATGTATAGAGGGAGAAAAGAAAGAAAAAAGGAATAACATATACTTGGGAAGGCCCAGAGGCCACCAACAGTGACTCAGGTGTGACTCACCAGACCTGCTGTGGGTGGTAGACACATAGACTAGAGTAGAAAAGGAGACCTGGTTTGGATGGATAACATTTTTTTTTAAATTTATTAATTTTAATTAGTTTCAAGTATACAGTACATTGGTTAGACATCTATCTAGTTCATAAAATGATCCCCCCAATTGCTCCCTCCCTCCCCTGGCCCTCCACTTAGCCATCATATTAATGCTAACTGCATTCCCTCTGCTGTGCTCCCCATCCCCATGATCAACTATCAACTACTAATCTGTACTTCTTTAACCCTTTTAAATGCTCAAGGTTTCTGGGTTTGATGTTAGAGACGAATAGAGCTGAATTTAAAGTCATTAGAAAAGCCTTTTTTCAGGGGTTGGGGGAGTGGCGGAGGAGGAATCTGAGCCTTCTTGGGAAGTTTTAGAAGCATCTGGGGTCCCATCTGAATATCGAAACTGTCTCCAGGCAGAGCAGCCTAGGAGAAAGCAGTGGTGGGGTGGGCGGGGTTCTAGAGGAGTGTTTCACAGAAGGAGGAGGGTTAGTGATTAACTCACCAGCCATCCTCTCATCCAAGTTACCAGGCATCTCAGGTGGGAGATGGGTTTTGGCATCTGAAAGCACCTGGGATCTGCCGTGTCTGACACAAAACAGTTAGCCTTTGTGATGCCCTCAGAGTAAGATGTTTGCATAGATTAGAAGTAGAAATCTGTCTTTCATTGTGGGCAACCGTTGGAGGAGGCAACCATTCAACCATCTGTGCTTAAAAAATAAGCCTTTGTCTGGAGCCAACCAGACTTGTTTTTACCCAACACATGTTTGCAATGGTTTGGCTACTTCTGCTTGAGAGTAAGCAGGTTCTATAGTATTAGGACCAGCATTTCTTATCTCTGAATAAGGACAAAGTTCAGAATTAATACTCTGGGTTTTTTCCATTTATTTATTTTTTTTTATGGGGTGTGTGTGAACCTCTATATATTAAGACATATAGAGGTGAACGGAAGATGTATTTAAAATGCATCTATTTCAGTTCTTGTCCCCAGACAATCCCATTCTAGAAAACTTGGAAATTCATAGAGTATATGGAACAACAGAACAAAAATTTGTGAATGGTGTTGGTTGCAAACCATTTAAGAAGGTGATGGACTTTATTAAAATGATCAAGTCCAGATTTTTTAACTTAGAAAATTGAGAAGCTCTGTTGTTGTTGTTGTTGATTTTTATTTTTTTACATTAACTTTGACATACTTTGTCTCGTCTCATCTCCCTGGCTATGACTTTTGAAGAACAAACCTCTTCATAAGTGAGAGAAACCAGCTAAGAAACTGTGATCACACTGGAAAAGAAATGGACAATTCAGGCTCTACTTTTAGGTGATAATTGAATGAGAAGACAAAAGATATCAAAAAAAGAATACACACGGGAGTGCACATAAAAGGAAAAAAAAATTCTTGACATTCTTACAGAAGTGCGAAAAAAACTGGTGAACAGGACACACTAGTAGACAGATGGAGGATGAGTCATGAAACCATAGGAATTAAAAAGATTAAGAGTTGGTTAACCCCACTCCAGACTGTAAGACACATTATCTTGGGGCTTTAAAAATGTTAGTTTCCCCCTCCCCCCTTTTTGGTTAAAATGACTCAAGGGATGGGGCCACCATAATTTTTGTTTCCATTTTGCTTTGCTTCTCTTATTCTTTTTTTGCCAGCTTTTCTGTTCGGCGAAGGGACTCTTGCTAGCAGGTCCTCTTCCCCCATTATATTCTCCTCCTGACTCCAAGGAGAGATTTTTGTAATGTGTTTTAATGATGTGCATAGCAACAGGCTCATAAACACATGGTTTTCAGATTTTTCTGGATACAGAAAGAAAAACGATGGCTTGTGAGAGGTGGAGAAATTCTTAGTCAAACAGAAGGATACTTAATAATAGCAAAAGGGAAGCCAGAAAACTGCCGGCCAAGATCACTGCTTTTAGTTTAGGTCTGGGGTTTTTCCAAGTCTTTCTCCAGCGAGGAAGTCCCTCTTGAGATTTTTTCAATACTAAAGAGAAAACTTTTAAACGAAAAAGTCATTTTTGAAGGGTGAATTTAGGCTTCAAAAGTTTAAATAGTTGACTGTATGCGTGGTTTGAAAAAATTTTTAATTCTGGGACATTTTTCTTTTACCCAAACATATCTTTGCATTACTCACTGTGGGATGTTTGCCTAGTGCAAAGGAGCTTTTAATTGTCCTGATGAGGTCAGATAACCTTTTCTTCTTTTCCAGGACATGCTTGTAGCCTCTCGTTCAGGTGAGGCTGTCCACCCTCCCACTGGTGAGTTCGTATAGGAGCAGGGCAGGGGGACCGTTGCTGTAGCCAGCAGTCGCTCCACATGCCAAGGACAGCCTTAGCTCAGTGTTGTACGTCCGGCGGAAACTCCTGGTCGGTGGGACCCGTTCCAGGCTCCCCGCTTCTAGTGGGTACAGCCTCGGCGTTTTCTGTGCATCTCCCAGCTCCTCTAAAGTACTGGACTCTGAGACTCTATTCTAGCCTGCTGGGTAAAACTGCCTACTAATGATTCCCAGAAGGTTTAAAAAAAATACCTAGTCTGGGATTGGGTAAAGTGTCATTCCACATTGAAAACTACACTGTGTAGGTGCCATAGGAGGGTAAGTGCTTTTTTGTGTGATGGCGAGTGACAAGAGAGTTAGATTATTACATTTTTTAGATTATGAGAGGGGCTCCCTTTTCTTCCAGTTACGTATTTGGGCCGATGGCATATTGATGGCAAAGCCAGATTAGGTGAAGCCATACATCCCTATAAAGGCCCAAATGGTGTTTTGATTATTATTTTTATTAAACGAGGCTTCAGGATGTGTTCCTGTGACTTTACGAACGCTTTCTTCACCTTTCCTTTCTTGTAAGTACTGATGCTGTCCCCACTTAAGGCCCTTGCCATCATCTGCCTGAACGCTGCGATGAGTCCGTCAGTGTCTGTCCAGTGTTTCAAGCGTCTCTTTTAAAAGTTCTAATTATGGTAATGTTTCCATTTCCTTTTACAACACCATTTATTTTATTCCTCCGGTTCTTTGAGTTCTTTCATTATTTTGAAATGTCACTTTAATGGCTCTTTAAAGTTTACCCGTGGGCTGACAAATGGGGACTTCCTTCAAGCCCGACTTAAGAGTCCGATTGAATTCCCCGTGGATAATATAATTTGCTGAGCGTGGCAGATCCTCCTCCTGGCCAGCTCCAGCTGGTGAATGGGGACTTGTTCTGTCTCTGTTGATGATTGAGAACTGAGTTGTTTCTGCCAGATATTTTAGATATTTTAAGACGCCGTTGATACTGGGATTTAATCTCAAACATTATTCAGTGTGGTTAATATAGTGTATGATGAGATGACAGAGGAAACTGGCTGGCTGTAACTAAGAGAGCCATCTTGAAGGCAAGAAGAATTGCTTTCCCAAGAGGAGATTAGCTGAAAATGTTAGCTGCCCTTCGCATTGCTTTTCATTTCAATCTTTATCAAGCAACGAGTCCACGTTAGGCGTGTTGCTACTCACCTCGTTTGGCGTGTTAAGATCTCAGCCCTCTTGCTGCTCCCCCAAAGAGCTGTATTTCCAAGCAGTTTTTGTTTCATTTCCATGTGTTCGAATTTTTGGCGATTTATTGGAGTTTGGTCCTTAAAGCTTCCGTTGCTGACCCTGTTCACTTCCTGGAGCAGGTTCTCTCACTGTGTTGGTGAAACCCAGTGAGCCTGGCAAGAATCGACCAGGACCAGCTTCATGGGCCTGCGACCTGTGCAGGTAGCTGCACGGGCCCCCTGCGCAGAAGGGTTCTGTGCTTGGCTTAGTGCTCTGCTATGGCCCTCTTGAAACTTTTAATAATTTTTTGAACAACAAGCCCTACGTTTCCATTTTCGCTTAGACTGCCCAATTATGGAGCCAGTCCTGCCCAGGACAGCCTCCTCCTCCATCTCTGTCCCTTCTCCTCACCTCTGCTTGTCTCATTACCTTGTGAGTCACTCTTAGCTGGGTGGATGGATCCGAGTCTAATGTTATGGGTATGATCAAAGAAAAAAAAGTAAAAAAAAACCCAAAAAAACAAAAAATCCCCAACAAACTTGCAGGGGAACAAAAATAAAATTTCCACAATGCAAATATGAAAATAGAAACATGGCCCTGGCAACCATTTCTGCTCCTGGATCTGACTCACTGGAAAAATCCTACAGTCTGGGGAACTGTTATACAATCAGTTTGATTTCCTTTAGGGAAACCGATTGATTGTCTCTTCTCAGTGCTCAACTGGGATTTCATCATTTTTATTATGAAGAAGAGGACTCTGCAAAGTTGATACTTCTCTTAATGAAAAGAGAGTGTCTGCTTCATTATGCCAGTCTGCCACATGCATGGAGCCACTTCTTGTCTTTCTCCTCCCAGGGAAAAGATATAGTCTGAAAGATATGCAGGGAGGTAATTAACTAGGTAGGTTACTAGAACAATGAAGTATAGATAAATAGAATGACGTTAACTCTTAAACATCACCTGGGTGTTTCTTTAATGTTCCTTCCCTTTAGGGGAGAGAAAACAAATAGTAAAATAAATCAGTATTCTTTAGTAATATCACATGAAATTATTATTCATTGTAGTGTTCTATAAATGAAGAGAAAAATCAGAATTTCAAAAGGAAATACATCAGAGGCATCTTTAATGTTTCAAAAGGAGCTTTTGTGGAATGTTAGCATTCTTTAATGCATCTGACAATTGATTTTCACCCTTTATGAAGCAAGTTAGACTTCTGTATGTTTTAACCATTAGTAAAGCAAAGTTAACAAAAATAGGTAGATAGTATACTTCAAAAAAACCCCTTTGCCTTTAAAGTGTTAAAATTATCTCATTTTTAATCATATGGTTAATGCGTGTATGTTAATATTTGATGATCAATTCTGAACTCCAAAGCAAACAAAAATCATGCGTTTCTGTTGAGCCATTTTGAAAATAACTTAACTTCCTAAGCAAGGGTATTAATATTATCCTTGTGTGTAGTCCTTGATTTTCAAAGATGCATTCATTCATTCATCCATCCATCCATTCATTCATTTATTGACTCCGAATGGTTCTTTTATCAGTAGTACATAGCAGAAGACCCATGAAATGATAAAGAAATGTAGTAGAGCGTGGATTAAAATTTTAGATTATTGTATTTTTTTCAAAACCTGAAGAGAACATGATGATCCCACACAGCAGTGTTTACCTTCAGCTGATGGGTGGAGGGAGGGGAAAAACAAACAGAAGCTATGGGTAGAGGTGTTTTGTCATGTCAAAGCATGCCGGCTGTGCGGTATGAATTTTTTAAAGACATCTACTTCCTTACAAAGGATTCTTAGGGTTTTTAGGGGTATCATTATAATGGGTGGGATTGGGAATGGTGCGTTAATTTCAATCATGGTTTTAAATCATGGCGGGAGAGGGAAGCACTAGCTGTAGGTGTTCTAGAATTCTTTATGTTATTTCTGGAATCTCAGTTCTCGGACTTTGAGTTGGGGCAGAGGGGGTGAGGAAGGAGAAATGTAGTGACAGATGTGCTATAGTCACACATTAGATTGTGCCTAAGCAGAAGCAGGATCTAGAACGCAAACAGTCCTTTTTTTTGTGCTTCATGGTGTAGCTGTTCTCTGACCCAGTATGTGACCCAAACTTCCCAAGCCTGAGGATATTATACTTCTGTGAGGTTCTGCTGGAGAACATAGTTTGCATTCCATCACCTGGTGCAGTAGTAATAGTAAGAACAGTAGCAGCCAGTGTTTATGTGTGAGGTGCTGCACTAAATATCTTAAGTGATTTTTGATCCTCACTGAGAGCCATGAAGGTAGGCACTATTATTCTCTAAAAAATGTTTTTTTTTTCTAATAGAAGTTTTATTACAAGTGGAGGTTTCATTTGTTAAATAAATTGAACCTTTTACTTTGCTAGAAAAAAACATCATTCCTGCCCCCAACTTAACCAGAATAACAAGGAGTTTAGATTCCGCTGAAATATTGAAGTGTCAGCAAAGAAATCCAGAAGGTTAACATTCCTGTAAGGTCAGAGATTATAAACTGGTTCCATTAGGGCTAATTTCAGTCTACAGGTGGGATTTGCCTCACCTGGACCATTTTTTAAAGAACTGAATTTGGATGCTCTGCAGATGGGCAGACACTGCCTAGTTTGTCCCAGTTCTCCAATTCCCTACAGTATTACAGTCAGCAGCGTTAGCTCCTTCATGTGACTGTCTGGCCCCATGGGCATTTCTGGTTGTGACCACTGATCCTTGCATTTTCATGTAACTTGAAGTGCTTCTTAACCCATCTCTCCTCACTGGCCCAGGTAGATATATGCCATGTGGCATCCAGCTGTCTTAACACTTCAGCCACCCGCGAGAGACTGTAGATGGTCCAGTTGGATGTGAGAGTATCATTCCCCTTAAGTCCTCCTCAGAAAACTTTGTTTCTGTGTATAACCACTCCACAGTGCCTGATGACATGTCCCTTTACTCTATGCTGTGGAGACGTGGCTCAAGTTTTTCAGATTTCCTCTCTTTATTGCTTTTAGTATCTGCGCCCTCTCCGATTACGCATAAAAGGTTCCATTCCTCAGAAAGGTACCAAATGTCCTTTAGGCCAGAACAAATCACCAAACCTTAAACAAGCATACCCTGTTTGAGAAAGTACAGTTTGCTGTCTATCAAGACGGATTAAGCTTTACCAGAGTCCTAGTTTTCTACCTAGACAAGAAATGCCACAGATTTTAGAGGTCAGTTCCTTTGTTTTACAGGTGAAGAAACAGAACCAGAGAGATAAAGGGACTTTGCCTAGAGTCACATAGCTGCTTAGTGACAGAAGTCTAGTTCTTAAGCTGGTCCTGGGATGGTTTTAAGTGGGCCAAGCCTGCAGACATGGGAGAGCCCACGGATGGGATTTATTTAAACTTTCAGAAAGCCTTTGCCCATCCTCCCGTCTGTTGCCCTGCGATAGCTGAGGCTCCCTGTGGAATTGGAAGAGATGAGATGCTCGGTTTTGTCAAAGGGAAGGAAGTAGTTTAGACAGAAGAAACAAAGAAAAAAGGAAAACAGGCACTTCTTTGAATGGAGTCATTTAAATAGTGAGCATTATGTAGAGATTGGAACGGAGATGGGTTTTATTGAACGTCTTTATCAGTGATCTGCAGCCCTGGGCACATAGTGAAAGTGCCAAGCTTTCAGATGACACCAAGCCCTTTAGAAGAGTGGAAAATTGAGACATTGGAAATAAACACTAGAAAGGTGTCAGCAAGTGTCAAGTTACCAGGTGTGACTATGAAATAATGATACTGCTTTCTGGTGTGAAAGCAGAGGAGGAGGAGTCATACCAGGGATGTGTTGCAACGTGTTTTAGCCGAACTCTCTTTCAAGGTCAGCATGTCAATCTTGTGCCTGCAGCTGGGGAGAAGGAGTCGAGGTTTGGCCAGCATAAAAATGTGTGACTGTTTTTCAGAGCACAGCTCAGCAAATTTTGCGTAAGTTTAACTAGAATGCAAAGTCAGACGCATGATACTTTAATAGAAGATAATGGAGATGACACAATGTTAGAAACAAACGTTTTTGACCAGGACAAATGTTTCGAAGAAGTTAGTCAGAAGACGATGATGATACCTAAAGAGAAAAACCCATAGATCTAAGGAAAATCAGAAAAAGTCAGTAATTTGGATCCTTGAAATAAATGACCAACTGTGAAAAGATGAATATTGATGGGAAAATTTGAATGCAAGTTATATATCTGTCAGAATGTATTGTATATATTAGACGATCGATGGAATCAGCAAAGAACTGATACTCGGTCTCATCTTTGAGAGAAATAATAGCTGAGAATAAAATGTAGTTTAAAAACAAAACTCTGCCATAATAGAAGCACAGACTTGAAGCGAAAAGACCTAGCTCTCAGTATTCGTTTTTTGTTTTGTAAACTCCTAAAATTCAGCTTCTGTGTTTCTAATCAATCAGGAGGTGATACTAACATAGTTACAGTGAAGATTAATTCAGAAAGCACCTATCACTGTCTTCAGCATATAGTAGGTATTCAAATAATTTTTTTTTAAATAAAAAAGATATACTAGAAGGTAGTGAGAAATTGCTGCATTCTTCAGGAAGCTGTGTAGGTAGGCATCAGTCACTAGATAGAAGAATCAATTCTGATACTCGTTGACAACACGTAGGAAAGAACATTCTGAGAAGTGGTTCAGCCTAGCCACATTGAGACAGCACAGTGCCACCAAGGAGCTTAGTACATAATTGATGATTAGCAGAGCCCAAATCACTATAAACCCTGTTATAGTAGAAACTGTTCAGTTTCTGGTACTGACATATGAATTCCAGAAATCAGAATTACCCTCAAAAGACAAAAGAATTTGATATCGTTGAAGATAACTTCAAATTTGTCTCATATTCTCTCCGGCATGTCCCAAAGATGAAGTTGGAAAAACTAATTTATTGTTATCATAAACATGTATTTCCCAAGAGGTTCCTTGCCCTCTTGCCTGGTCTCATGCAAGGGGCGGCCCGGGCTGGTCCTGCTTACTGCGCCCAGGTTATCAGGTGAGTTCGAGGAAGCAGACACAGGATGAGGCAGCCTGGCCACACAGCTTCACAGATGGTCAGAGCAGCTGTTCAGGGTCTCAAAGCCGGGTTGGCTGAAGCAGGAGGGACCAGGCTGACCTGATGGCAGTCTTGTAGTGCTTGTAACTTGAGGAAGAGAAACAGGTTTCAGTTAAAGATTATTTAAGGAGATGATGGACTCCTTAACTGATGATTGTTTAAAAAAAACAAACAAACAAAAAAACAAGCCTAAGAAAATGGGAGCCCGTTGATTCTTTAAGTATGGTCCTTAGATTGCATGAGTCACAATTGCCTGCGGCATTGTTTAAAAATGCAGTTTTCTGTACTCTGTCCTTACTTCCTGAATCAAACTCTATTTTTAATCAGTGCCCCAAGTGATTCTTACTCTTAAGTGTGGTGAAATGGAATGCAGCTATATCCTGATGATCTCTAAGCTGCAGCTGGTGTTCGATGTCAGTAAGCTGATGTTAGAGACTCTCAGGGTGGATGCTGAGGAACTGGGAAGGAGTTAAAGAGTTGCAAAGCTTGGGACGTCTGGTTTAGGGACTCAGGATAGATGACGCGTTCTTATTTAGTAGAATACCTGTACGCATCTTCAAGTGTGTCCTGGAATGAACAAAATAAGAATCCAGGGTTCTGCAGGGATTTTGGTCAGGATATGACATTTTCGCTTTTCAGTTAATCTTTGATAATGTGTGATAGATTAGACATAATATAATGCATGTTTACATGCACACATATAACTTTAAGGGATATATTTATTGTACAAGAATTGAACATTATGTGCATCCTTAATAAAAGCAGTAACTGGCCCAAATTATACCACCCTAGGACCCTAAAACCTTCAGTGAGACCTTTCCCCTTATTCTTGTAGGCTTCGAAGTTACAGATTTAATTTTTAAAAAATGAGAATTTTTCAAAGTGGAGAATTCTGTACATGGATTTCAGTATTTCTCTTTCCATTCTGATTTGTCAGTTTCTACTGTGTAAGTAAATAGAAGATGAAACAGTAGGTAAATTGAGGAACAGTCATACAATCTTTTCAGCCAAATAAAATTCCCAATTTGTAAAAACATTCAAGTTTCTTTTCATGATCTTTTTTTAATATATACATTTTTCTAGACTACTTCATGGCATCCTTGATGCCAACTACTAACCAGAAGCACAATATATTTTAAGGAAGAACATTTTAAAGCTATGAAGGCTTAGTTCTAGATAGCAGTTATCTTAATTTTCCAAACAAGTTTCTGTGACCACCTTCTTACTGTAAACTGAGAGATTTTGTCTTGCAGGTACACAAACGCACATGATTTTAAGTTATGTTTCCTCTTGTTATGAATATTGAAAACATAATTTTGAGAGCTAATATTCTTTCACAAAAAATATTCCACTCTTATTTTAAAAAATGGCCTGGAAATAGTTTATCTACAGGAAGCTGGAAAATGCCACATACAGGAAAGTTATTTCTTTACACCTGGTTGATTTTTAAACGGGCGTCACGAATTAAACCGTTAAATTCTTAAAGTAGGCATTCTTTCTGATTTAAGATGATTACATGCTAATTTGAAACACTGTAATTATAACTGCAATACAATTAGAAATCCATTTAGAGCTTTGAACATCTATGGGAGAAGAATGTTGAATTGAATAACAAATTTTTTTTAAATGCCAGTTATTATTTTTTTTCATACTATACATACATAATTTTTTTAACACTTTATCTTTTTATTTGAATTACAGAAATTCTTATCCACCACTCTGTGACACTTAGATTTTACCTGAAAACATGCAAAGCACACACGTGTGCACGACTGAAACATTTTACTCCACTTTACCACTAATCCAGTATATAAGTAACTGGATTAGAGATACTTAAAATGAATGAGAGAGGATCAGTCTGGCTTTTGATCACAGGAAATGGAATACACACACACACACACACACACACACACACACACACACACACACACACACACACACCTTAGTTAATTGAGTAATACATAATATTGCATATATTTTACCCAACAGTTCTTCCAAATTTTTATTACTACCAGCAAAATAAAATGCAAAATTTAAGGCTGAAAATCCTTAATTACTTGATCTCGCTTTCCCTTTGCTCCCTGTATTGAATTCATTATTCCTTAAACAAGTATTTGTTGAGTGCATACTATGTTTGAGGACACATCAGTAAACAAAAAAGCAAGTACCCTGGCACTCAGTTGCAGGTCATTAGGAGTACTGATCTTAATATTAACAGTAATGATGACTGCTAACATGTATTGAGTGCTTACTTAGTGGCAGGGTGTAATTCTAAGCTCATTGTAATGATTACATCACTTAATCCTTGCAACAACTCTTAGAGTTAGTGCTATTATTTTTCTAATTTTACAGAATAGGAAACCAAGGCACAGAACGATCGAGTAACTTGCCTAAGATCACGCATATGAGCAAGTGACCGCTGTAATTCAGACCTATGCAGTGTGGCTCCAGAATCCACATGTTTACCACTGTGCTGTACCACTTTCCGTTTATTTAAATTTGTTTTCTTTCAGTTAAATCGACACTCAACATTATGTATGTTAAAGAACAGTCTGTCAATTTTCCAAAAAGAAGTCTTTATCTGAAAATTTTATTTATTAGTTGCTCAGGCCAAACATTTTGTAGTCATCCTTGAATTCTTTTTCTCACGCACTCCAAATTCAGCCTTCGAAAAGTGTCCAGACTCTGCTTCCTTCCACATCCGCTGCTGCTGTTCCAGATCAGTCCACCGTCATTTCTCTTGACTGACGTCCCCACTTCCATTCTTGTCCCTTATAGTTCAGTTGTCTACACAACAACCAGAACCGTCTTTTTAAATGTATGGCAGTTTAGATAGTGTCTTTGCTCAGCACTTCCCACTGGTTTGCCATTGTACTCAGAATAGTCAAAATCCTCATATTTTGCCCTAGAAGGACTCTCATCTACACTACTCTCTCCCTTCTCCCCATCACTCCCTACCACGTGTCGTCTTGCTCACTCTTTGCTACACTGCTTTCTTGATGTCCTCAAACACCCCATCGCACGCCTGCAAGCCCTGGTATCTGCTGACCTAGAATGGCCTTTCCCCAAACATCCACATGGCCAGCTCATTTCTTTCAAATCTGTGCTCATAGTTTGCTTTATCACAGAGACTTTGTTATTCTCTATACCTCTTATCTGGTTTTCTCAGTGAACTTATTTATTTAACTATGTGTGTTTCCGCAGTGGAATGTAAATTCCTTGAATGAGAACAGGATCTGGGGTTTTTAGTTCACTGCTCTATCCTTAGTACTGAGAACATCTCCAGGCATACAGTAGGTGCTCATTAAATTTTATCGCCTGGATGAGTGAATAGCATATTCGCTAGTACATTTCTAATATTTTAACCAGTAAGTTGGGTCTAAGTGGGTTTAATTTTTAAATAAAAGAACTATAAGAGATTAAGAAACCATTATAGTAATAGAATTTGATAGCCTTATAATGATTTCTAACCAGTAGATTTTGTGCTGGTTTCATGAACATATTAAAATATAGGAGGCCATTTATTTTCTACAGTCATAATTTTTAGGAGAAGCCTACTGAGCTTTTTGTTTAAGGGGGAATTTGAGGACTTTCTTAAGTCCTTCTTTTCCGTAGGAATCCTGTCCTTTGAGCATGGCCTTATGCCCACAGAGCATGCCCCATGCAGCTGCTGAATGTCCAAACGGGTACCTTTTCTTGGTTTTATGCCCTTGAGTTCTTGGTTCCTAAAGAAGCATTTGATATATTTATTGTATTCCTTTAATGGTTTCTAATGAGATACTTTTAAAATTCTTAAACATAGAATGAAAAAACTGGAATGTGTTTATAGCAGCCTTCTTTGTGAAACTGACGACGAATTTTCTCTGATGGGAGAATTTTATAGTTAAGCGTTTGACAGTCTTCCTTCCTTGTCCTTGTACCTTAACAATGGGCTTCTCTCCACCTCTGTGTAGTCCACTGTCACTTTGGGTTATCATTTTATTCTCTGGGGAATTGCATTTTCTGTCTTAAAATTTACTATGTATTGTGGGTTGTAAAAGATTGCCTTGTGGAGTCTGGGGCAGTTAGAAAACTACAACGCTAAAAGAAGAAAGGACATCCAAAACTATTTTTAAATTGCATTCAACAAAACAGAGAATCTAGTCCTTTAATCCTAGAGCCCCAGAAGGAGTTTGAAAGGAAGAATTATAGAGAGACACTTCCATGCCTGAAAATATCAGGCACAATTTTGGCAGAAATCACAACATAGGAAGATGCTAGATTCTTGGGCAATGAGATGTTTGCTGGTCTGGAATTTTATCTTTGGCAGTCGTGTCTACATTTGATATCCTCAACCGCTTTTGAAGATTCTGCAAAAGAAAAGTATTCATTTCCAGCGGGAGAAATTCAGTAAATGGTCAGCGGATTCATGTTTTAATGTGTTTACAACCTTCTGTCATTTTTTTTTTCTCCCTTCTAATTTTTCCTTTGAGATTTGTACTTCAGACTTATAGAAACTACAGACTGTGCCAATTTACTACACAGGCACAATGTTTTAATGAACGAGCCCTTGACTCTGAAATCAGAAGACTTGGCAAGTCTCCTTGTCTCTTAGTCTCCGTTTCCTCAAGGGTAAGTGGGAAAGTGTAGTGACTCTCTTAAAGGGTTATTGTGAACATGAAACGTGATGAAATATTACACATGAAAACACTTGGAGAACAGCTCTAGCAATGGAAGGCATGGTTTTATTAAGGATTATTTGACTCTTGGTTTCTTAACATCTTGAGCAAGGGATTAAACTTTCAGTGGTGGAGAACTGAGGCCTTCCAAAGCCTTTGATAGACATGTGGTGTGTTTTTATTCGTTCTTTTAGAGTTCCCTAGGTACAATGGAAAGTTGCTTTTGGCCAGTCTGTAGTTAACTGGCTGTACGTAAGGCCAGTCATGTACGGCTGTCATGATGTCTTGCTTTAATGTCAGCGTGCGGTGAAGACCTACTGTATGCTGGATGCTGAGGGGAAATATGGAGATGACCACAAAAGCTTTTGAAAGAGCCAAGGAAGCAAAAAGATATACATAATTAAACCAATTACCTAATCAGTACCACTTTGGAGCTATAAAATGCAGTGGGAACACAGAGGATGGAATGAATTATTCCAATTTGGTGGCCAGGGAAAGGTTTTATATTATACAATACCTGGAGTTTAGATGATTTGGGGATTTTTTTTTTTTTTCTGCTGTGTCCAGTATTGTTTTATGCCAACTATTTAGGTGGCTAACTTCCAAAAAAGCATTCTTTTTACCCACTGGGTTTCTCTGAGTCCATAAACGATTGTAATGCTTTTTGCATAGTTACCATGTCTAGGATCATCATCTACGGGGTCTGTAAATTATTGAACTAAGAGGGATGGCCCATGCCCTCAAGGTACATGTGTGGGCTTGATAGAGATGGGCGAACCTATCATCATTAGAAATATACAGATTCTGTGATGTTGAAGTGCTGTGATGGGGCAAGGGTTGAACACGAATCTTACTGGCCAGATAGAGGTGGGGGGCACCTGCCTCATGACAGGTCTGTACTATGGAAATTAAGATCTTCCAGCAGGATCTCAGGGTAGCTCCTGTATTTCTGACCTCTAGGCAGAAAATAGGAGCTAATTTGCTCTTTCTGATGAACATCCCATTCAGCTAATTTTTTAAAAAAATATACTTTTGACATAGGTCCTTCTTTTAGTCCTCAGAATTTGTAAAGCTGCAGATATGAGAAAATGTGCATCAAGTGACTAAGAGAGTGTGAGATAATGTGGGTATCTGCAGAGTTTAAGCAGTAAAGCCTAAATCCCAGTGATCAAAAATAGTTAAAACTTTGGCCAGTAAGTAAAAACAGCAGTCAGAGTGTAAAATTAGACTTAGCTAGCTCTTACTTAGGGATGGAACTTGGGTGAGGTCATGATTGCAATGACAGAGATGCTGGAAGGAGGGACGTGCACGGTGCTGTTCACGCAGAGCCCCGAGGTGTCAGAGTCTGAAGATGAGGTGGACCGACGTCAGCTAAGGGGTTCTTGGTGCATCTCTGTGAACAGAAAAACATCACAATCAGCGACAGATCCTTCCCTTTCAACACTTATCTTAGACTAGAGGTTCTCACGACTGAAAGATGTTCCCTTCACCTGGCTTGTCACTTGCCTTCTGACCAATATAGAATCTTAGGTTGTTTCTTGAGTCCAGCAGGTGTGTGAGAGTTGGGTAGACGAGCACATCCCATTTGTAAAGAGCTGAAGATGGCCTCCTCTTCGTGCTGTCCTGCTCTGATGGTAGGAAGCTGGCTTGGAGAAGATAGAATCCCAGTACCCAGAGATCTCCCTGTTCACCTCTACCCAGATCGAATTTCCTGGTGATTAGATACCCGCAGTGATTAGATACCTTGTGCGTCTAGCCATCCGACTTAATATAGGCTGAGAACTACTACTTCTATCACAGTCTTTAGGGATGTATCATTAATTAATGACTTTCCTTCCATCTTTCACTTATCAAACATTTATTAAGCCTGCAGTCGATATTTCCTGCTCATTTCTAGGACGTGACTTCATTGACAGGAGACGCGGCTTCTTGTGGCATTTGTTCACTTGTGAGAATGTAGGAGCTACCTTTAATTAGGAGTTCTAAGGAAGAACTCACGCCCATCCACAGAGATGATCCTCTTGCCTCACAGTCATTGACTTTTATTTATTTTCTCCTTCAGACCAGGCATATTGCTGACAACAGTACCACTCTTCCAATCTGCCAGCTCACCAAATTTTGAAGGATGTTATGCAAACTTTTTATCCACGAACTTGGCTCTTTACCAAGAAGACGGATCTTTAGGCAGTTGACTCACCTAGCTTCCAGATGTAATTTAAACACTCTTTTTCCCACAGTGGAGTCGTAGGTAATACTATGAACACATGCTTTTCGGGGCAGGCAGGTATGTGGTTTGGGCCGATGAATCAAGACATATTTACTCCCCGTGTAAGAGGAACATGGCTCCATGTTGTACAGTGGCAGCGGGGAGGGATGGCTTTGGCCGTGCTAATCCACACGGAGCCTCGTCCCTCCTTGATCTGTGCTTATTTTGCCCACCCTGAGGGTTTATTTCATGCTGATGTTGGTCCTCGGCTGTAATTCATCTCCCAGTTCCTTCTTCACCACTTGGTAGCTCAGAAAGCAATTCAAATCATTTACAAATAAATGATCCACACTGAAGGAGTAAATGTTTTTTTTTTTTTGGTCAGATGATTTTTTTTGATCAGTTTTAGGTTGACAACAAAATCGGAGAGCTACAGGGATTTCCTGTGTACCCTCTGCCCCTCGTGCACAGCCTCCCCCATTATCAACCTCACTCACTAGAATTTTTACTAAGGATTCTACATTGACACATTATAATCACTCCAAAGTTCATAGTTTACCTTTGGGTTCACTCTTGGTGTTGTACATTCTATGGGTTTGGACAAATGTGTGATAACATGTATCCTTACAGTATCATACGGAGTATTCTCAGTGCCCCAAAAATCCTCTGTGCTCTGCCCGTTCCTCCTCCCCAAACCCCAACCCCTGGCAACCATGGATCTTTTTACTGTCTCTAGACTTTTGCCTTTTCCGGAATGTCATGTAGTTGGACTCATACAGTATGTAGCCTTTTCAGATTTTTTTTTCATTGAGTAATACGCATTTAAGATTCCTCCATGTCTTTTCATGGCGTGATGATTCATCTCTTTCTGGTGCTGAATAACACATACTCTGTTGTCTAGACATAGCACAGTTTGTACATTCATCTACTGAAGAATATCTTGGATGCTTCCACGTTTGGGGAATTATCAGCAAAGCTGCTGTGAACATCTACGTGCAGTTTTTTGCGTGGACATAATGTTTTCAACTTATTTGGGTAAATACCAAGGAGTGTGACCGCTGGATTATATAGTACTAGTATGTTTAGCTTGTAAGAAACCACCAAACTGTCTTCCAGCGTGGCTGTACCATTTTGCATTTCTATCAGCAATGAGTGAGAGTTCCTGTTGCTCCACATTCGCACCAGCATTTGGTGTTGTCAGTGTTTTGGATTTGGCCATTCTAATAGGTGTGTTGTTTTAACTTGCATTTCCCTGATGACATATAATGTGGACCATTTTTTCATGTGTTTATTTGCCATCTGTATATCTTCTTTGATGAAGTATCTGTTAAGGTCTTTGGCCCACTTTTTAAATTGCGTCATTTGTTTTCATATTGTTGAGTTTTAAAATTTCTTTGTATGATTTGGGTCAGTCCTTTATCATATGTGTCTTTTGCAAATATTTTTTCCTAATCTGTGGCTTGTCTTCCAATTCTCTTGACCTTGCCTTTGGCAGAGCAGACGTTTTTAATTTTAATGAAGTCCAGTTTATCAATTATTTCTTTCATGAATTGTGTCTTTGGTGTTATATCTGAAATGTCATTGCCATACCCAGAGTCATCTAGATTTTCCTCTATATTATCTAGTATGATCTTTGTGGTTTTTATATTTTGCATTTAGGTCTGTGATTCATTTTGAGTTAATTTTTGTGAAGAGTGTATGGTCTGTGTCTAGATTTATTTTTCTGCATGTCAGTTCACAGTTTTTCCAGCACCATTTGAGGAAGAGATTATCTTCGTTTCATTATATTGCCTTTGCTCCTTTGTCAAAGATCAGCTGACTATGAGGATCTATATCTGGGCTCTCTATTCTGTTCCATCGATCTGTTTGTCTGTTCTTTTACCAATTCCATGCTGTCTTGATTACTGTGGCTTTATAATAGGTCTCGAAGTCAGGTAGTGTCATTCTTCCAACTTTGTTGTTCTTCAGTATTGTTTTGGTTATTCTAGGTCTTTGAAAGAGTTTAATTTTTTTCACCCTATGTCTAAAAACAAACGTTTCTTAAGGCTTTCTGCTTGACGTGTGATGGGTTACATGTCTGAAACTTCTAGGTGCCTCTTTCATACCATAGAAATAACACCTAGTAGTCTACTGTGAGGCGATTAGTCTCCCTTCCTCCCTCCCTCCCTCCCTCCTTCCCTCTCTACCTCTCTTCTTCCCTGTTTAGCTCTTTTCTTCTTTGTTTCTCTGTTAGTATTTCATCTACTCAGAAATGTTTATTGAGTGTCTACTTAGTACCAGGTACTGACATTAAGTGGTAAGACTCAGTCGCCAGTCCACGAGGAGGTTGGTGGAGTGGGGGGAGTGCTGGAGACAGTGCGGGAGAGGCCTGGGCAAAGTCATGTGGGGGCTGGGAGAGGGGTCCATTAACTGATCAAGAGGGTTTGGGAAGCTTTAGGAAAGGAGATAAAGTTCAGCTGAGTTTTGGAGGATGAGTGGATGATCCTCCGGATGGAGAAGGATGGGCAAGAGCATTCAGAGGAAACAGGGCGGAGGCAGGAAGGAACATGGTAGGTACTGGGAAGCACAGTACATTTATTACAACTCAAGTACGTGGTGCGTGGTGAGACAAGACGTTAGAAAGTCGTTCTGAGCGGATCACGAAGAGCCTGGTGTGCTCTCTCAGGAGTTTGGACTTTTTCCTGTTTAGGGTTATTGGATGTTTGTTTTGTTGAGATAAAATTCACAGAATGTTCACCATTTATTTTAACCATTTCGAAGTCTACGGTTGAGTGGTTTTTAGTATATTCACAAAGTCGTGCACCCATCACCACTGTCTGACTTCAGAACGTTAGCGGTCATCCCCGCCGGCCCCGCCCCCCACCGCCCCCCCCCACTCCCT